>NC_142008.1:21572248-21623088 GCF_049901715.1 Pseudonaja textilis | reverse complement strand
TTTCTAAGTAACAGAATCAGAATAGAAATTTTTTATAAGAGATCACTAAACATCTCATAAAGCAACCTTAATGTTCTGTGTTAAAGCTGAATTAGATCATTTATATATACTGACTGGGTTCTCATATAATTTGCTTGGTTGGTTTTGGGTAATAATCCAGGATAGTGATATCTAAATCATGGGATTTGGGTTAGTATTATGAATGAATAAGGCCATTCTGATTTATTAATCAAGTAAAACATAGTTAAATGTATTATGCACATCCAGTAAAAATTTAAAACACCAAATCTTAAATGCATATTCTGTAAATTGGATATATGGAGAGAGTTCTGAAAAGCATGAATGAATTAATTTGGGAAATTTCTGCTTAATTTTATTGCCCAAGGTAGTTTAATTATTCTATTGAAATAACTCAGCTATTTTTATATTGTGTTTTTTAGAAACAAACGACAGATTAATCCATCTAACATTTTTCTATCTAGCCTGACATCTAATAGTAAAAATGCAGATTGGATTGCTACTTTGGGTTTTTGAACATTTCAAGGGGTTGCTCATGTTTGCATATCCATATTATATGCATGTCTCAGCATTTCTACAGGTTAATCATAACCGGAAGGCAACAGAATGTGTTCTTGCTTTCCAGAATTAAATATACATTATTGCAAATTAGTTCTGGCACAAAGGGATGCATAATGAACATATCAGAGGAAATTAAAGTGCATAATCTGATAAGTTAAGGTTGCTCCATTAATTTGGAGGCAGAAAAAAAATAACATCTTTATTCCTGACATTGCATTGGAGATTTTGTGAGGTAATCTTTGTCAATGAAAAAATGTGGGTTCCTTCTCCAACATCTAAACATTATGGCTAGTATGTTAAATGGAAAGGTCAATGTCTATTGTTACAATTGAGTAAATAAGAGTTAAAATTTCATTTATAAAAATACCAAGTCACCATTAATTAGCAAAAGAGTTACATAAGATTAAAGACATTCATACTTAATTACTTTAAGAAAAATTCTGCTGGGCACAGATATGTTAAAATGTAATGTTAGCAATGCTTTTACTTTTTAATCATTTGCCTTGAGATATTGTTATCCAAGTGGCACCTATTTGACAATTACTGACACAGATGTTAGAAAATCACATATTTTTCAAAACTGCCATTTTTTTGAGTTGTCCACATAAGTCAAGAAACTAATGGTGAATAATGATTGCTTGTTAGAGACGTTCTTATTTGCCCAGCTACCTGGAGTACAATTGTGTTATTCATTTTTCAAGTATATGATTCTTTGAAACTTGTTTCTGCTATTGCAAAACTATGCGTCAAGTATAACATTTTAGAGAAGTCTCCCCAAAACAAAGACTCTGCTTCTTTGCAAAGGCGATGTAAAATATTGAAAACCATATTGCATAGACAATCAAGTCCAAAGGAAGGTGACACATTTAAGACCATTACTCTAAGATTCACCAAGTTCAAATCAAACTTTGAATTGGTTCAACTGTCCAGTCTTCTTTGTGTATCATTTATATATGTTTCTTAAAACCAAGTATTACAAAATGTGCATATTATTTTGATATTATTTGATATTGCTGCTCATTTTCAGCATTCTACGTATACATTAAAGGGAAGAATATCATCAGAAGTGGTATTCAGCAGGTGCTGACCAATTCTGGAGAACCGGTAGCGGAAATTTTGAGTAGTTCAAAGAACCGGCAAATACCACCTTTGACTGGCCCCGCCCCCATCTATTCTCTGCCTCTTGAGTCCCAGCTAATCAGCTGGGTCTTCTTTTGTTGCCCTGCGCAAGAGAACGGAGCTGGAAAGCAAGTTCGTGGGGTGGAGAGGGAATGGAATTTTGCAGTTACCTTCCCCCAGGCGTGGGGAGGGAATGGGGATTTTACAGTATCTCTCCCCTGCCATGCCAACCAAACCATGCCCACCAAGCCATGCTGCTGGGCTCAACAGCTTATCCGGGTTCTGGAGCCCAACATTATGGCCGGAAGCCATGTGGAGCTTGTCAGCAGGTCCACTATCGTGGCTTCGGTTTCAGAGCGGGGCCATGATGCTGCCGACATCTCTCAGTCCCGCCACTTGTCGTTGCAGCTGGAAGCCTCGCAGAGCTTGCCTGTGGGTCTGGGGTTACAACGTCGGCTTCAGAGCAGGGACATTATGATGCCGGCATCTGGGGGTGGGGGGTTGGCTTGGTCAAACTGTAGCATGGGTCTGTGGCAGCTTAATTTGTTAATTTGTATACTACTACACAGACGGCTTGTAGGAGGGAGTGACAAGTAAGCTGGATTGCTGGGTGGGTGCGGTTAATTAGGCATGAGGTAGTGGAACAAGGGATTAGGATGGGACGACCAAGGAAACTGGATAGGCATGATTAATTAGGCACAGGTGGTGGCACGGGGAAATAGGAAAGGGGAGGATACTAGGTACAGGAGCAGGGAGAGATAAAACAGTGTTTGGAGTTGCCCACTCTCAATGCTGACTTTGCATGGAAATCCGTTGTTGTAGCTACTAGCCGCGATTGGGAATACAGCAATAAACTCTACCATTCCATAATTGCAATCATGAGTAATGTGGTTTATTGATAACAGTTCTCAACAGAGGCTGATACATGCCCACAGAATCTGTAGGGAAAAAATTTGAATCCCACCACTTAATATCATCCAATCAATTTTCCTTTTAGCCGCAAACTCAGATGGGGAGGGCAGACAGGGCAGGTCAAAATATCTCCTCTGATATATAAGAGGGAATCATCTGTAAAAGTAGAGGGACCCAAGGTTTGCTGAAGTTCAAGCCTTCCCCAAGGAAGCTAAAAACAGCTTGATGAGGCATACTGAGAAATGCATATGATTCTTAAGTGTCCTAGGAAAAGTATGAAAAACCTACAAGAGAAATAGCTTCCATAAGAAAAGCTTCTAATCTTACATGCTTGAATTTTTAAGGAAAAATGGTCACCACCTATGTATTAAATTGTGATTTAGTTACTTTGAATTTGACTTAACATGCAGGTATGATTTCAACGTCATGATTCATAGGGCAAGGTTGATGGCTTAATATTATAAATGAATCAGGCCATTATTGTTTGTTTAACTAATATGTACTCAGTTTCTGTATGCAGCAAACATAGTTTTTCTAAGCAGTTTCAGTCCTCTCTTGAGAAAATCTTGCTTTAGCCAAGCTTGTTTCGTTACAATAAAATGATTTAATCACAAATTTCTTGGAAATACCAATCTGCAAATAATAAACATATCACTAATAAAGTAGTAAGGATTTGTTATTGAAACAGGCTTGAATAAGCAGTATGGTTTGGAAAATTATCCTTAACTTGATCTTTGTAGCAAATTAATCACAGCCAGATATTGTTGATATCTGCTGATATTGTTGACATTGTTGAATGTTCAATATATTGTTGATATCCGTTAATATTTTTTAATGTTCAGTGATATTGAAGCTTATAGGTACAAATGTCTACAGATATAGATTTTTGTTTCATTTTTCATCCAAAGGGATTTGATATGCTGGGATACTAATCCTGTTGGAACTGATCAATTTCAATGGACCAACAATTTTATTAGAAACTCCAGAGGCAAAACAATCTGTTACGGTCCTTTTCACGCAGTGAAAATGCATTACCTGTGAATTTAGATCAGGAATACTAAATGTATGGGGGTATGCCAGAAATTCATAAATTTAAGTTGTGCCTTATTCTAGTGCTGAAAAGAATTACATTAATCATTTGGGATTCATTTCTATAATTTAATCCAACCACAAAGATCTTGAAAAAAAATGTTTGCACCAACATTTTCCTTTTTCCTTGTAAGAAAAAAAAGTAAAAGTAAGTGTGCTTTTATTCTGCAGTGGTAGCTATGAATCTGTCCCTGTGCTGAGAACTTATAAAGGCCATGACATGTTTGCATATTTAAGGCTATGTCCCAATGAGAAAATTAAGCCAAGTCCATTAAAATAGCTATTAACCTTTCAAAATGTCTTACCCAGAAAAAAGAGGGGAAAGGTGAAAGCAGCCAGAAAGAGCAATAAAAAGTCACAAGAAGCTGAGCAGCAGATAAAGAATGAGATGGTCTCCACTGTTTCGTTTGTGCTCCATGAGAAATATACTTTCAAATAATGGTTTATCTTAAGCTATCTGCCATGGTGATCCTTCCTTCCTTCTTTCTTTCCTTCCTTCCTATAATAAGACCTGTTGAGGAACTTCTCGGGTCCTGCTCTCTATAGTAGGAAGATTATTTCTATATTGTATTCTCCAACTAAGGAATGGCCTTCATAAGCTGATAAAACACTCAGCATTCTCATTGCATATATTAAAATATCAATCTAACATCTTTTTCTTCCAGTAGGTGTTCCTCTTCCTCCTCCTCATCTTAAAAAGGCAAAAAGATATGAAGAGAGAAGGTTTATTTTCTATTTTTTGGCAATAATTTAAAGCAGCTACATATTTTCCTGTTGTTACATGAACTTAGTGAGAAAAAAAGAGAAAAAAACTTATTTAAAGAGTTGCAGATAAGTCCTATATGAATATTCTAAAGTACATTTTTTTATTTTCCAATCTGAGTGATTAACAGTATCGTTGCTATTATTACTGTACAGTTTTACCCCATTATTTATTTTAGGCAATTTGCAGAGAATTATGTATAAAGCTACCATGTTTCTGTACATATACACGTTAATGTCTTAGTTTTAAGTCTGAACAGGACTTTGAAATTTGCACAGTTGATCATTTAATCAGAAATTAAGAGAAAGAAAGAGAATAAAAGAAAGAGAGAAAAAGAAAGAAAAGGAAGGAAGGAAGGAAGGAAGGAAGCTCTGCAATCAGAATAAGTATATCTTAATTTATTAGTTGAACTTCCTAACCTTTGATGAAATCCTATAGGATTTTTTAATATTTCATGATTTGTAACTGGAAGAGAGAATAGCAGGATAAATCTTACCTAGAGTGCTTACATACTTTACAGATATGATAGTCAAATCCTAGGTTGCACTTAGCAGTCATGTACACATCTCCGATGAGGATGTTATGCTAAAGCACTCTCTCTATTCTTCCAAACTATTCCATTAAAATTTTTATGTATGAACTGACAGCTGACATTTGCTTCTTCTATCAGAGTAGAATTAATCATGGTTATGACTTATTTTCATAATTCATCTTCATCTGTGTTAGCTAGGCCCAAATGGATTTAGCACTGAGAGTGAATATTGTTACCCTGTGTGTAATTACAGTCCTATTACAGTGACCTAATTTGTAAAAAAAATAGGAGTCTTTGCTGGTTAAATTATCTTTACAATTGCAGGTAGAGCCTCACTTTATGGGGAAATTGTTCAGGCAGGATGATCAATAGCATGAAAATGTGTTATGGCAATATGTGACGGAAAGGAAGGGATTACAATAGGAGTAACAGATAAAATCTTCTAGCCTTTGATTTGCATTTTAATCAAAAATTCCTCTGACTTACCAAGTACTTGCTTCAGCAGAAAGAAAAGGGGCCCACATTCCATTCCAATCAATCATTTAAAATATTTAGAATTACACCAGGGCCTGCAAAGTGCATCTCTAAAAATAAGAAATGTTGGCTGTTCAAGTATGGAAGTGATTGCCTGCATTTTCACTACATTGCTCCTTGTCATCATTCACTGCTGTCACACTTGGCATCCACATGACAAAAGACAACGAGATCTAGCAGGTGACTGCTTTTGCCTCAGAAGACCTGCCCTACTTTTTCAGGAAGATGTACAACCATTCTGTTCAGTGAATCACTTTTGCATAGTTCTGCAAGAAGACTACAATTCAATGGCTCTCCCCCCGCCACCCCATGGTTCTATAGCTATCTCTACCTCTTCAGTGAGTTCCATAACTGCATGCCTGGATTGTTGCAATGCACTTGATAAGGGTCTACTTTAAGGACTGTGTGGAAGCTCTAATTGGCAGCTGTCAAACGCTTAAACAGGATATTATATATGTGACACCAAACCTCAGTATCTCATGAGCTATTAAATGTATTGACTTACAATTCATTTAATGATCATTCGAAGTTACAGTGACCCTGAACAAGTGACTTATGACTATTTTTTACACTTACACTTGCCAATGCACTATCCCAATGATCACATGATCAAAATTCAGATGCTTGGGGGCAACTGACTGATATTTATGATCGTTGCAGTGTCCTGGGATAATACAACCAACTTTTGTAACCTTCTGACAAACAAATCAGTCGGGAAGTCAGATTCAGTTCACAAACATATTACTAATTTAACGACTGCAGTGATTCACTTAACAATTGGGACAAGAAGGTCATAAAAATGGGGCTTAAAATTCACTTAATAACTGTCTTGCTTAGCAATCAAGATTTTGGGTTCAATTGTGGTTGTAACTCGAGAATTACTTGTACCCCAAGATTCAGATTTTAAAAGATCATGACTTAAAGTGATGACTTAATATAGACATGGATGCACACATTTTGTTGACTCAAATATTATATCACACTTTTCAGAGCATGCTGAGGACCACACTTCAGAAAAGCACAGCAGGTTCAATTTTAGCTGCAAGATTTAAGAAGTAAAATAGGTACCTTGAACATCTGAAATACTTAAAGCAACTATTTTGGCTATATCCCTAGTGCAAAATTGTCAGGGTAGTGATTTAAGAGCTGACCAACTGCTGCTATGATGCAATGATGTAATGATGGGAATGAGTCAGCAAGGATTTTGGCTGTTATCCCTTTAAGAGCATGTATAATAAGAAGAGGCCCTATTAGGGTCTGTCTCTCTCTCATTCGCTGTGTGTTCTTCCCTGCTGTAATTGCTGCTTCTTTGACCTCTGCCTACAGTATGTGTATGTATAGTAAATATTCTTTTGTAGATAAAACCGCTATTTATTACAATTACCTGTTTGCTGTTATTGCTCCTGGGTTGTTTCACATAGTAAATCTGTGCGCACTCTGACAAAAAAAACTCATTTTTTTATGTAATCCACTAAAGGAGAATCTGGGACTTCCAATGGTTTGCTGGTGACCCACATACATTTCCAATATAAGGCATTACTCTGATTACAGCTGTCCACCATGAAAATGTGAACAACTAGGACACCATATTACTTGAATTTTATACAATTCATAAAACTGTCTTTGTTTACCTGTGTTGTTTAAATATAATCAGAACTAGGAATTGAGAGTTGTAATTATCTGTTATGCTGAATTTTGTGTTCTTGGTTTTTATGCTAGCTATTTAAGGAGTATGATAGCCCGCATGCTTAGGACACTGGGTTGGAAGTCAGCAAGCCTGTGTTTGAGACCCAAGTGCTCCTAAGGGAGGGGTGAGCTCTGTCCTTTGCTCCAGCTCCTGCCAGGGACATGAGAGGAGCCCCCAACTGAACATCTCCCGGCAATGGTGATGTTTCCAGCTAATCCTTTCAACCCAGAAGCGTCTTTTGATTCTTCTGACACAAATACAATGTAATGCTAGCTTTTTGAATTGGTGTTTCTAATTGTGAATCCATTTTTATATGTTGCATGCTTCTTTTAGAACAATGATAGCATAAAAGTAAAACTCAATGGATGTATATACAGTATAAATTCTTAATTTAATAGTATTTTTGGTGCTCTACTATCAAAAAAAGAGAAATCATAATTTCCAGGGTATCCCCCAAAGGGATTAATTGGGTCAAAATGGGAAGCACAACCAGATCAAAACATTTTTCATGTGTGTTGGGTTCATTTTAAAACGGATAGGGTTTTGTTCCAATTCATGCTGCATGCATTATCCCCGACTGTGTTTAAAGCAGCTTTAAGAACTACGGGAATACATAAAACAGGATATGGATGGTATCCACGATAATTCCTAGTAAGTTTTAAACTAGAATAACATTTCAGATTGTAATTTGGATCAGTTTGATTTTGTGATTGCTGAGTAAAGTTTGTAGCTTGTTCCATTTACATCTTAAAAAAAAAAAAGAGTTGCCACCTTGAAAGTAAACATCCTATATTTGTAAATTTAACCACTACTCCAGAAACCAAAGAAGAATATTGATGGCAGACGGAAAGACAAGGCCTTCACAATTGATCTTGTTATTGATGCTGATAGGAGCTGAAGTCCAAGTCTTCTGGAAATTACCAGATTGCTTCTCCTTCTGTAGATACTTAAAGGAAGCATGCTTTTCACTCTTCCATGTTTATTCATGTCTAATACCATAAAAGAATATAAAGTAACACATCCAAACAGTATTGCCTAGGGACTAAGATTATAGAAAATATCACAGGCAGATGATATATCACAGGCAGAAAATATCACAGGCAGAGTCACAGTCCAGAGACTCAAACATCTGCTATTTACATTTTCAGTGTAATGCCAAAATAGTAAATTCATGCATTTTTTTAAAGATATGGAATATAAACATATTTGCACCCTTTAAGTTATAATATTTACCTACTGATACCAGACTGTTAGCCTTTGCAAATAAAAGATAAGCCCAAAATAAACAGCAAGTAGGGTGAGAAATTTTAAGAGGACATTTGCAACTCAAAAATTAGGTAATCTGTCAGAGATTTATTTATTTATTTATTTGATTTGTCAATCTCTTACAAGATAATAGGTATAAGTATAAACATGAATAAGAATACAGGAAATAGATACGAATAAATGGGACAATAGGACAGGGACGGTAGGCATGATTGTACGCTTATGCACGCCCCTTACAGACCTCTTAGGAATGGGGTGAGGTCGATAGTGAATAGTTTGAGGTTAAAGTAGTGGGGGTTAGAGGATGTAACAAAACAGAGCAGATAGTGCATTCCAGGCATTGACCACGGTTGCTGAAGTCGTACATTCTGCAATCAAATTTGGAGTGGTTTACATTGAGTGTGTATCTGTTGTGTGCTTTTGTATTGTTGTGGTTGAAGCTGAAGTAGTCATTGACTGGTAGGACATTGTAGGAGATAATTTTGTATGTTACGCTTAAGTCTAACCATAGGCGGCGTAGTTCAAGGTTGTCCAAGTGCAAAATCTCAAGCCTGGTGATATAGGATATTCTATTGTGAGCAGAGGAGTGTAGTATTCTTCTTGTGAAATACTTCTGGACTTGCTCAATTGTATTAATGTCTGATATACAGTGTGGATTCCAGACTCATGAGCTGTATTCAAGTATTAGCAAAAGTTTTGTATGCGCTAGTTAGCAATTCAATATTTCCGGAGGAGAAGCTTCGTAAGATTAGATTTACAACTCTTAATGCCTTTCTGGCAATGCTGTTACAATGAGCTCTGGTGCTTAGGTCATTTGATATGAGTACTCCAAGGTTCTTGACAGAGTGAGAATCGTCAACGAGGTCATATCCGTCTAGTTTGTATTTGATGTTCTGATTTTTTTTTTTTACCAATGTGTAGGACAGAGCATTTGCTGGTTGAGATTTGGAGTTGCCAATTGTTTGGCCATTCAGACACATAATCAAGGTTGACAGTAACATTGTCGGTGGTATTGAATAGTTTTATGTCATCCACAAAGAGGATACAATTGCTTATAAGGTGATCGTAATGGTCATTTATATAGAGTATAAAAAGTGTGGGTGCTAGAACGCTGCCTTGGGGGACACTGCTGTTGAATGAAGCAGGGTATGATATAGCGCTCCTTATTTTTACTATTTGTTGCCTGTTTGACAGGAACGCAGCAATCCACTTATAAAGGGAAATGTCGTAAGAGTTTAATTTTAACAGTAGTTTGTCATTTACCACTGACTTTGGCTTTGCAGAAGTCTATGTAAATTGTGTCTATAGCTTTACCCTTGTCAAGTAGTCCAAATGTTCTTGTAGTGTAGGAATTGAATATTGCAGGACAATTTTTTCCTGTACCCAAATTGTTTTTGGGAGAGTAGGTTGTTTGACTCTAAGTCTTCAAAGCAGATTTTCAGGAGGTTCTGATTGACAAACTAAGAAAGACAATTCAGATTTTCTGGTTCTTCTGGGATGCCAGTTCAAACAGCCTCAAATGTTTATTGAGTTAATGAATTCTACTTCTAAATAAAATGACTTTAGAGCTTTCAGTCTTTCAATTTTGTGGAATATTGATTGACTTTATTTATGGATGTAAAGAATTGTTTCAGATCTTGTCACTTTGGAATGTGCTATAGCATATTCATAAAATATGAAATAGTATTTTGTAAAAGGAGGAGCAGAATAATGGAGGTCAGCTGGCCATAATTCTATGACTACTTTTCTAGCAATTATATTTCCATGGCAAACTTCAATATAGAAACTGTTCTACTGGATTCCTTCTCTTGCCTCTACAGCTGAAAATTTCATTATGTATACACACTGGTTTTCAAACACCAGTTTTAACAGAAGAGTGAGTTTCCTTCAGACCCTAGGATTATTTACTTGAGATGCTACATAAAATATTCAATTGTGTTTTTATAGGCATAGTGGCCTTTGCAGTGTAGGCAGTGTAACTTATTCAGACTTTGATTGGATGGCACAGCCAACTCACTTGGAAATGGTATCGAACTTGCACAATTTCCTTGTTTCACCATTAAAAAAATTATTTTGCACACTGCTTGGCTCACACTTTTCCTCTGTCATGCTCTTTCTCTGCTGAAGTGGCATTTCAGAACTGACAGCACCAGCTGTCCACCTGTCTTTGCTTAGCTGATTTCTGGATAACAGATGGTACAACTAGCTTGGCATGTAACTTTTGGATAAGAATAAACAGCAGTGCGTCTGCCAGGGTTTTGATGGCTTAGATTTTTTTTACACATTCTGGTTTGCTGACTAGCTAATAGAGAGGGCCTGCTTTTGATTGGAAAGTATTTCCTGCTTTGTGTTTTTGCCAGAAAAACTGAAGAAGTATATTAAATTTCTCACTCCATTATAGAACGTTGAGCACTAACTGTCTTATAAATTTCTATTATGAACATATATCTATATCTCTTTCATCATTAAGTTTATGATCCACATGGAATATTTTCTAGTATTACAGGATAACTCAACTTAACTATAGACTTTTGGCATCCAGGAATATAGCACATTAAGAGAGACTGGTAATGATTTAGTATAAAGCATCCTATTGATTCTAGCACTCTACTTCTATAAAGTAGTGAATACTTTTCAAATTGTGAAGAATTAGTTCAGATATTTGGACAAATCAAAAGTTGTAAGTTTTGTTTGACTATTCACCCATAATACATACAAGTACAGCCTGTTTACAAAAGGAGCACCAGTTTGATTAGGACCATCATTTCAGTGCAGCTGGACCATTGTGCGATAATAAAAGGGCAGAAATTGAAAAAATAATCAGTGCCAATAAAGAGTGATATGGATTCAATTAGTTAATGGTTTGTTGTTTAGCAATAAAGCTTCAACATTTGTGAAAGTAGCCACACTTGGTGAAGCTAAACAGAGACAAAAATTAGAACAATTTTACCTGTTTCCAACATTCTAGCTGTTTGGAAAAATTTGAAAACAGAGCTTTTCTGGAGGGTTTGGTGTCTGATGGATGAGTTGCTCTAGAATAGCTTAATATATTATAAGTTTTTTTGTTTAATTTTTGTATTTATTAGTATATGCTGCTGAAAGTCTTGAATGATTGTGATGGGACACAAACTGATAAATAAAAACTTAACAAATTTTAATTATATGCTCATTGTGAACATGAAAGACTTCACTTCCTATTAGTAACAAACATTTAGATAGTAATATTGGCATGGACAATTCTCTAATTTCAAAACTGCCCTACAAGTATGAGGAAAAAAATAAGTGAACATGTCTCAAATCAGGTCTGTAAAAAATGTTGCTCAGTTTTAGCAATTTTGACAGCAAGGCAAAACTTTGGTTAATACTTGCTGGGAAATTCTGGGACAAGTTAACATGTTTTTAGGTTGCTGAGTTTGGGAAACATCAGTATAAATTATAATACATAGAATATCCATATTGCCTTTATTAGTTTCTGCATGTTCTCTTTGTATTTTATTTGGCTGACAATGAAATTGTTAACTAAAATATCCTCCACCTTTTCATGATTAGTCTCACACAAAAAGAAGAATAAAGAATGCAGCAGTAAATCTATATTTTATTTATCCATCTTCTAAACTGCCATTTCACCTGGGCAATGCTAGATGGCCTACAAGTAAAAACCATATGACAATAAAAAAACAGATAATTAAAAACAAAATTAAAAATTAAAAGTTTAAAAAATTAGCCATAGAGGAATGTCCATAGGCCACCAACCATCTCCAAGGTTGCATATCATTCTTATCCCGCACCCTGCCATGTCAGTTGACACATCCAGGTCTCTGATACAATGACAATGACAATGATTATGATGATGTGTCCATTCAGTTGTGTCCAACTGTTGGTGATTCTATGAGCCAGCTCTCTACATCTTCCAACCTTGCCCTATTTCTTTGAGTTTTTCTATGCTCTGGCAGATGTCAGCTTTGATGTCCTTTTACTGCTAACTGATTCCAACATAATTTCTCCAGTGAATTCCCCCACATGACATGGGCAAAATAAGTGAGACCACAGTTTCCTTCCAGTGACATGTCTGGTGTTATGTGTTCCACTACAAAACAGACTAACACAAAGTAGTGGTCAGAGGCATGAACCTTGATAGCAGCTATAAATTAATATTGGATAGCACTTCAAGACCAGGTTGAAAATCATCCTGTGTTGCATTCCTGTAAAACAATTCAACCATTAAGTGGCAAGAAGGGAGAAAGGCTGCTGGATATTATGAGTATGGGCTTGTTTCTGCAGTGACTACACTGAGATGAGCAAAATGCAATTAACATCCCTAGAAATTTAGCTGGAAAAATCAGCATCTTTATTATTTATTAGTATATTTCAGAGCAATCCAAACAGACACAAATGGATCACAAATATTGGAAGAAAAGCACTTAATGTTCTCTAAGCCAGGGTGTTAGAAGATAATAAATATAATTAGCTTTGTTCCTGACTAAACTTCATGATTTGGATTCATTGACACTCATTCTGATAGATTGCTAAGATGCTGTCTCTTTCCCTCTATTTCATATTCATCTGTAAAGGGGAATGGGGGATCTTCCAAACACTTTAGCCAAGAGCCTATAATTATGTGGCCAGTTATCAAGAAGGGTCTATCATTTGAGATGACAGACCTAATTAATATTATCACTGTGATCATTATCAAATGAATAGAGTTTCTAAAAAGGAACTTAGCAAGTGAAATTAGTGAACAAAATTAAAGGCTGACAATCAAAATGACATAAATATAAATATAGTATATTATTATAGTTGGTTACATAATTGGCTGATGTTTGGATTGGATTTGGCATTTTTATCACCTATAGAGTCCTTTCCAAAGACCTGGGATCAGCAGATGTTGTTTCGTGGTTTTAAGCAGTGGTGGGCTTCAAAGTTTTTTACTACCGGTTCTGTGGGCATGGCTTGGTGGGCATGGCAGGGGAAGGATACTGTAAAATCTGTAGTCAGAGGTGGTATTTGCCAGTTCTCTGAACTACTCAAAATTTCCACTACTGGTTCTCCAGAACTGGTCAGAACCTGCTGAATATCACCTCTGGTTTTAAGTGATGGAAGCTGTTCTAAATAATACTTTTTTTACAACTGACTCGTGGTGATTTTGTCAATGCCACTGGCTCCAGATGTTTCAAGATTGCATCCAAGATGCAATGTTTTTTTGATTGAATATCCTTCTTGTTCTCCAGCTTTTCTTTCATCTGTTCTAGCTTGGTTGCATCTGATTTAGGTTGTTGATCTTATTTTCCAGCCTGACCTTCCAATTTGGTAATGTACTGTTTGACTTTTTTTGTGTATTTGTGTGTTTGTTGATTTTGCATCCCAGATATACAGATATAATTGCAGATGTCCTGCACATTATCTGGTTAGTTTCTTCTGGTGAGCTGAAGCTTATATTTGATATTAAAGTATTGGCATCTCTTAATACTTGTGCTAGCTGTTTCTTTGGAACAAACTTCAATTATGCAACTTTATTCTGTTGTTTTTGTGTCATTATATATATCCAGTTATTTTTTCCTTTTAATTGTTATATTTTTTAGAGGGCTTTGTTCTTTCTAAGAAGAACATAGAAAAGAGGATGCCTGATTGCAAAAGTAAACAGTTCAATAGCTATGTTGGCTTCCTCTATTGCTGACTTCTCCTGGTTTCCCTCTAAAGTCTGTGTTACTTCTAGGAAGGTTTTGGTTTCTTTGCCCTGAGTAGAACTTCCATTTCTGTTTTTGTGAATTCTTTAGTCTTTATTGCCTTATTTCTGATTTTGAATATTGTCCTTCCAGGAACTTATTCATTTTTTCAGATATCTTCTTCTTGATAGACTTGATTTGTAGTAATACATCATTATTTCCTAGTTTTCAATCTTTGTATACTTGAATTGGGTAAGGAAACTTTTTTTCCCATAGTCCTGCAGCTGCTGGGTCTGATTACTCATCCATCAGTAATGAATCCTGTAGCTCATTTGTCACCAATGTCCCAAAACTCCATCACTTAACTCTTTTTGGCCTGGGAGATAACCAATACAATATGGGTTCTGTAAATTACATTTCACTACATTATTTATGGGAGAGACATTCTTCATCTGGCTCCTCTGAGACATTTGCCTTATATGGTTGAACCTCTGGCACATTTACTAGGAAGCCTCAAGGCTAAAGAAAAAGAAATAAGGAAAGAAATTTGGCAATGTAAGAAGCTGAAGAAAGTCATCCTAATATTGTGAGACCTTGCAAGACAAGCATTAAATCCAATTTACTGTAAGGAAAGAATCTTTTCAAGAAAGATTTATAAAGCAAGTATTAGCACTTACAGGATATGTACAGCTGATGTTTGGGGAGAATAAAAAGCTAATTTAGTCAGTCTCTTAGAAATTATTTTTAAAGTTTTAAGTACAAATTTTTGATCTGTTCATGAAGAATGACTTCATATTCTAGTGAATGCTCCTTAATTAAGATTTCTGTGTAACTGGTCAGTCTTTGGACTGCAACAGGTGGAATGTGCTAATGGCATTTAACTCACACAGATTACAGGATCTAATTTTAACAAAAAATATTACATATTTTCAAAGTCCATGAAGGAATAGATTTTTTTTTTCATTTAATTTCTACAGCTGCTTGTTATATGAATAAATGCAGAGCAGAAATATCAGCAAAACTGATAGAAGAATCATTGCAGGAAAGGGAAAAGAAAGATCAAAACTCTACAGGAAACATATGGAACATTTTAAAATCTCACCTGGGATTCTTAAGAAATATTTATTTATTTATTTTGTCAAACGCTTACAATATAACAGAAATAAGAATAAACATAAGTTTAAATAAATGAAATAGGAACTAATAGTTGGGGACAATAGGACAGGGGAGGTAGGCATGATTGTGTGCTTATGGATGCCCCATACAGACCTCTTAGGAATGGGGTGAGGTTGATAGAGGTTAGTTTGAGGGTAAAGGAGTGGGGGTTTGAGCATTTAACAACAGAATCAGATAGTGAGTTCCAGACATTGATCACTCTGTTGCTGAAATCATACTTCCTGCAATCAAGTTTGGAGTGGTTTACATTTAGTTTTTATCTGTTGTGTGCTCTTGTGTTGTTGTGGTTAAAGCTGAAATATTAATTAACTGGTAAGACATTGAAACAGATGATTTTCTGTACTATGCTTAAGTCCAATCTTAGCCGGTGTAGTTCAAGGTTGTTTAAGCCTAGAATCTCAAGTCTGGTGGCGTAGGATATTCTGTTGAGAACAGAGGAGTGTGGCACTCTTTTTGTAAAATACTTCTGGACTCACTGAATTGTATTAAAGTCTGATATCCAGTACAGATTCCAGACAGTGGAGCTGTGTTCAAGTATTGGTCTAGCAAAGGTCATATATGCCCTAGTTTGCAAATCAGTATTACCAGAGGAGAAGCTTCGCAAGATTAGATTTACAACTCTTAAAGCCTTTTTTGCAATGTTGTTGCACTGAGCTCTGGCGCTTAGGTCATTCGATATGAGAACTCCAAGGTCTTTGACGGAATGAGGGTTGTCAACGAGGTCATATCCACCTAGCTTATATTTGGTGTATTGGTTTTTTTTTACCAATGTGTAGGACAGAGCATTTGTTGGTCGAGATTTGGAGTTGCCAACTGTTCAACAATTCAGACACATAATCAAGATATTGAATATTGAAACTCATCACTGAAGGATTCCAATCAAAACTTTCCCAAAAGCCAACAATATCTTAAAAATGAAAAGGTTCAGAACAAAGTATGGAATACCAGACAAGAAAGCACAAATACTTCATTTTAGGAAATGAAGAATACAGTCTTCTTGGATTAATAAAGAATTAGATTAGTTCTTCAGAGTTGGTTGAAGTTGGATATCATCAAAAGGGAATAAATGAATAAGAAAAGAGAACCATTATTAACCATAATATTATCTTAAATACTAAAATATACTACTAATGGTAAGAATATACTAAATTAAAAATGAGCCATCTTTTGGTGTCCATTGTGCACTTAATGTCATTTGTACAGATTATAGATGCAATGCAAAGAGAAAAATTTATGATGTGTAGGAGAGACTATAATTTTTTTTCCAGAATTTGAGAGTGACTAGTTTTCTTTAAACTATATAAAGCCTGAGAGAGCTTAGCCTACAATCATAACTGAGTTCCACCTCTGACTTACAGCTGTGTCACAGAAATACATAACTAAGCTCCATTACACAGAAAATGATTTGAAGCCTGTGGACATGCCCAAGAATATTATACAACCGCATCTAGTTCTTTCAAGTAAATGTTTAAGTTTGATTGCACCATAAAATAAAAGATGGTGGGAAAGTATAAATCCTTGCTCTGTTCCATAACTAGGTTATTTAGTTTCTGCCTCAAAACATTGACTTGAGTTCAGATGAGCCTTCTCAAAAGCATTATAGAGATAGATAATCAGTGGCATCCTGAAGCCAGCTTGTACTGGCTAGCAAGAGCTGATTATTAAATTTTCTGAAATTTTGTGAGCTGGTTGAGAGCGGAGCTGAATCATTGCACATAGCATGCCAATCAGCTGCAGCCAGCAAAGCAAGTTTGTAAATATTTACTACACACCACTGCATAGCCCTCTAATATCTGGGTTTTCAGCTGATGACAAGCTTCCAAGAATATTTAAAGTTTTCTTCAGATCTCTGCAGTGAAGATCCCAAGATCAGAAAGGGAAGGGACATTGTGAAGAGTATCAATGTCATACAAGTAGACCACAGCCCACCAGTACAGTCTCCTACACATTTCAAGTTCCAAAGTTTTAAATCAGATTCTGAAGACAACAATAGGGGAAAAATCCCTCTGGATATCATCATCAGTTAAAATATATTCTCAGATGGATAATTTTCTTTAGCCATTAGTTAACCAATTCTTCAGTTGTTAACGTAACAAAATTCTGTACATTGCAGAAATAAAGGCAGAACTGAAAAATTAAAAAAGAAATAAATACTATTTGTTCCTTAATGCTAAAAATAATTCTTCTTGAACAGTTCAATATAGAAAATCATGGCTGTCAATGAAGTAAAAGAACAGGCTTGGATTTTCTTTCTTTCTTTTTAAGGTAGCTCGTTTTCTTCAGTTATAAGCACATTTCAATTTCCATGATATAAGAAATGTACAGTAAAACTGATTTTTAAAATTGCCAACTTTCATATGCCTAAGTAATTCATTCTGCGAACACACTTTTCCAAACAGAAAGATTACAGATCAAACCCATCCCAAGTACAGGTCCCTGTGTTGGGGATGAACACTTTATATTAAAACTTCCATATCACCCTTAAAACAATTACTATGCTAAATTTAAAAGCCATAACTAACTGCATGAAATTATTAGATGGTGCCATTAAGTGCAATATATTAAAATGCCAGATGCTTATATTTTTATAACCTACGTAGAGATGCTGGCCCTTTCCTTGGTTAATGACACATTTTACAGACTTTACTAGAACATTCTCTTGAAGTACACACGGGAAGAAAATGTTGCAAAATGTTGCTAGCTGCCTTAGTAACTCCATTTTTTAGATATGTGGGAACAACAAAGATTCCAGCTTTGTTAAATCCAGAGTAGAGCAGCATATCTTTGAAAGGAGGAAACCAAGAAGGAGATTTATGAAAGCTTCCTTTCACTGTAGATCCTAGGATTCAATGCCATCTGGTCAGATCAGATTGCTATATAATCAAGGAGTCTCCTGCTAGCTGATCCATAGGGAAAACCCTTTAGAGATCTGCCATTTGCTATCTGAAATTGTAGCAGAGAATAAGTTTGATATATGGTAAGCACTGCTTGCCAGAATCAGAGGGGCATGCTTTGGCATTTATTCATCCATTATGCTGGCTCCACAGAGATGCATCTGTGGAGTTGAAAGTATTTTTAATGAAGAAAAACAGCAGCATTTCAAGATTTAATGAAAACACCCCCCCTTGTTCACAACATTCAGAAGTTTAAACTTTTCTCTAAATGTTAAATGCCAACTTCTTCTGAATACGAATTGCTCAGAAGAACAGGTATTTCATGGGCAAGAGATTTTTCCAGTCAACTGTAATAAGAAAAAGAAACTGAACTTGGCATATTGATCCTTCAGTTCCTACCTATGCACTTGTTATCATTCCCACTCTATTAACCTCACATGAAGCAAAGGTGTCATATGACAGCATGAAATTATCCATTCATTGATAGGAATCAATGTGTACATACATAATATAAATATGATTTTGGAAAGATTAAGTTGCAATTACCTGACCAGTGTTATACAATTGCTAGTACTGGCTGAGCAAGCACATACTTTGGAAGAGTGGGAAGTCATCAAGCTGAGAACAAGTAGAGCAAGCTTGCTGAAGGCATATCCTCTGTGGCTTTTCTCGGTTGAGAAAAGATACTAAATCTAGAGACTCCTGCATTTCCTGATTGGCCTGTTATCAAATTACCAAATCAGGAATAGTCTCAAAAATCAGCTTTCTTCTGCTATTGTGATGGCGAACCTATGGCAAGCATGCCAGAAGTGGCATGCAGAACCACCTCTGCCATCAGGTGAGCCGGATCGGGTCCATTGCACGTGCGCTCGCGCCTCCCACCAGCCAGCTGATTGTTGGGTATCTGCCATGGATGCGCAGAGGTGCGGGGCTTGCATGTGGGGGGTCATTGTGCGTGCATGCTCAGGGGGCAGGGGATCATGCATGCATTGCATTATGGGTGCAGTCATGCATGTGCGTGCATGCACAGACATGCACTTTCAACACATGACAATGAAATGGTTAGCCATCACTGTTCTACTACATGCTTTGATAGGACACATTTTATGCCCAGCATTTTTTTTTCTTTTTGAGGGTCAAGAAATATTTATTAGACCAGTCAGGGATTGTACAGATAGTCCCTGTCTTAAAAATGACTGAACAGTCATTTAGTGACTTTTCAAAGTTACTGTACAATAATGCTTTAAAAAAGGGACTTATTGTTGTTTTTCACAATTATGACCATTGCAGCATCCCTGTAGTCATGTGATCAAAATTGAGATTCTTGGCAACTGGTTCATATTTATGATGGTTGCAGTGTCCCAAGGTCATGTGATCACATTTTGTGACCTTCTGACCAGCAAAGTCCACGAGGAAACCAGATTCACTTAATAAACGTAATTAACAACTGCAATGATTCACTAAACAATTGTGGCAAGAAAGGTCGTAAAACTCACTTCACATATGTTTCACTTAGGAACAGAAATTTTGGGTTCTACTGTGGTTGTAAGTTGATGATTTGCATTTGTAAATAGCATAAAGTAATCAAAAGACAATTTTTAGCTCAGCCTAATTTTTAAAGAACCTGAGTCTTTTCATTCAGATGGATTTTTCTTCCAACACTACTGAAGTTACTCTGGATGGATACATTCATTCTACCGTGTTTCTCCAACAATACGGCCTCCACCAATATGAAGGCCCAGCATGATATCTAGGCATGAGGTGAAATTAAGCCCCGCCCCCAAAATTTAGGCCTATTTAAACCATGCGTTTCCCCACCATTTCTCACATCGTTCGTTAGAACTACACGAGGTGAAGAGAAATGGGAAGGGAAGGGGGGGAGAAAACTTGCCTTTAGGAGCACCATGCAGGTAGCCTAGGCTAGAATACCCTGATCTACTACTGATAGAACATCAGCCGATAGAAGCTCCCCAAAGGCAGAGTGACCAGCTGCTTCTATCGGCCGGTAGAAGTGGCTGCCAACTCTGCCTTTGGGGAGCTTCCATTGGCCGACAGAAATGGCCTCGTGAGGGGAGCTCGCATTAGTTGTCTGTGAATCTACCAGCGAGGCAGAAGAGAAAGCACATGTGTATCTGTGTCTGGATGAAAATTGTGAGATTGCGACAGAGGGAATGGGAGAAAACGCCTTAGCCCAAATGTATTCTTCTTTTGCTTTCTTGCCCATTCTCTGATCAATCTCTCCGGGGCAGCTTTTAGCCTAAAATCGCCCAGGTCTCCCTCAGCTAAAAGAGAGGGGAGGTCTCCAAAGACCATCCCGAACCTCCGCCTTTTGAGAGGACCAAACTCATTGCTTCTCAAAGTTAGACCCACAAGTTTTTCAAAAGTTCTTCTAAACGCCTCCAACGTCCAATGAAATCAAGAAATGTCTCGTGATTGAACTCAATCAAAAAAAAAGAAAGAAGAACCTGCACCTCGTCGCCAAGTCCCTGGTTTTACAGCTGCTCTCTCGTCCCGAATTATGCTGAAATAAGGGATTCCAAGGCTGGCATTGGTTAATTGGTTAATGATGGATGCTCTTTCAGGTGCTCAGAGAAAGAGAGAGAGAGAGAGAGAGAGAGAGAGAGAGAGAGAGAGAGAGAGAGAGAGAGAGAGAGAAGGAGGCATCGCTGAAGTTATCAGTCTCCCCCCAACTGTTAGCAATGCCACCCATGAGCTGCAGCAGGATTGCCTCAGATCATGTGCAGAGTGCCTTCACTGTTCAGCTCCCCCCACCACGACTCAAGGTTCATGCTAAAATTAGGCCTTTCCAACCAGCCCCTGCAAATATTCGGCCCTCACCAGAGCAATAGAAAGGACAGTTTAGCTTCTCGCCTGCCCTTCTTCGCTCCAGCTCCCTCCCTCCCTCCTGTGCCATGGCGGCGACCCTTTCACACTCACCCCACTTCCCCACCACATTCCTACAAGGACCGCTCTTGCGTCTCCTTTCAGGAGCCCACCTGATCTCCCTTCTAAGGGTAGCTGAGCTCTGCTGTCTCCTCTTCCCTCCCTGGCGCCCCCCCTGCTCCCCAAACCAGCGGCGGCAGCAGGTAAAGGGAGGTTGGCTGCCCTGGGACTTTGGCAGGGTGCCCGGAAAAGATCTGGCCTGGGGAGGGGAGAGCGGCAGTGGGAACCCCGCAGATGCTGAGACCTTCCCTGGCCAGAAGGGCTTGGCTGACCCGGTACAGGGACGAGGGCTAGCAGGGGTGGTGTGTGTGTCTGTGTGTGTGTGTGTGTGTGTGTGTGTGTGTGTGTGTGTGTGTGTGAGAGAGAGAGAGAGAGAGAGAGAGAGAGAGAGAGACTCAGCTTGCTTCCCTTCTGCTAAGGAAAGTTTGCAGCCGCTCTCCCATGTGCACTCCCCTCTCCACAAAGCCATTTCTATCAGCCAATAGAAGCGGCTGGTGACTCTGCCTTTTGGGATCTTCCATCGGCCGATAGAAACGGCCTCGAGGAGAGTGTGCGTGGGTCACTCCTCTCAGGAGCACCCCGTGGGCAGCCACGCCTCTCCCCAAAGCGGCTGGTGACTCTGCCTTTGGGGAGCTTCCATTGGCTGATAGAAACAGCTTCGTGGCAAGGTGAGTGCACGTGGGTGCTTGCCCCAAGGCCGCTTCTACCGGCCGATAGAAGTGACTGGTGACTCTACCTTTGGGGAACTTCCAGTGGAAGCCTCATGGAGAGGTGAGTGCGCAAGGAGCACTCTAGGTAGAGGTGTGTGTGAGGAAAGAAATTAAGTCACCCCCGAAAAGAATTCCTAGCCATTTTTGGGGGGCTCAGAAAAAAATAAGACCCAGCCTTTCAGGTCTTTATGAGAAACACGGTACATATTAATAAAAGGTAGTCAATTATTACATAAATATCACTCTCATTATTAGTTTACAGGCTTCTCATTATACTATGCCAGTGATGGCAAATCTTTTGGGCATTGAGTGGTCAAAGTGTGCAAGTGCGCACATATCCAAAATGCAAGGCATTCCCCCATGTACCCAGCATGCATGCCCCCCATGTATGTGCTCCACCCCCACGCATGTGCAGCAGAGACCCAAAGACCAGCTGGCTGGTGGGAGGCACATGTACATGCACAGCTGAACTGAACTGGGGTGATGGCATGAATGCCCATAAAGAGGGCTCTGTGTGACATCTGTGGCACACATGCCGTAGTTTCACCACCACTGCACTATTCTTTAATATAGCAGCAATTATGATTGCTTGTATAGTCTGTCAGGTGTTTAGACTGGATATGGCAAGCCGCTCCCAGAACCTGAGATAGACAAATGTTGTTGCTTAATCATATTAAAAGTATTGTCACAGGATATAAGCTTTTCCAAGTAAACCAATAGTAAAAAGCCTCAATTCCAAAATATCTGGAGCACCACTTGAACACCATCAGTAT
Source organism: Pseudonaja textilis (assembly GCF_049901715.1). Lineage (NCBI taxonomy): Eukaryota > Metazoa > Chordata > Lepidosauria > Squamata > Elapidae > Pseudonaja > Pseudonaja textilis. The sequence continues at coordinate 21,600,448 of NC_142008.1, read as the reverse complement.
TGATAAAGTCACTATCAGTCAATTGCAAAAGATAACAGTAATTATTATTGTTATGATTGATATAATCACATCACATCACAGAATCTGAATAGAATTATTCAGGTTGAGCAGACTGAAAATTAGAAGAGTTGAAATCCAGCAGAATTGGATAGGATCATGTTGAGACCAGTGCCTTATATAGGTAGTCTTTGCCCTGAACCACAATTGAACCCATAGTTTCCAAGCAAGACAGTTGCTAATTGAGTTTTGCCTCATTTTACCACCTTTCTTGCTACAGTTAAGTAAACCACTGCAGTTGTTAAGTTAGTAGCATGGTTGTTAAATAAATCTGGTGTCAGGATTCTGGCAATCACCCTAATTAAATCATGAGCCTCAAGCCATGCTTCAAAAACCTTCAAAAGATTTATTAGGAGCGACATGCCAGCATGACCTGTATGAAGCCGACTCTGAGACATGTAATTTACAATCACCTATGACCCTGTCTTCCCCCACCCCCAACCCCTGGGCGTATCATAATTCAGCTTCTCCAATGAAACAAGTTCATGGGCTGGGTGTCATCACTCATTTTCTCCAATAAAAGATTTTCATGGGCAGAATACCCGGTTGCCTAAGTTGCAATCTTTGTGAGCTAAGCTTGGAATGTGTTTCTGATTTGATTTGCCGTCTGCTCCTTCAGGTCTTTCCCCTCCCCTCTTTCTCATGGCAACTTGGAAACAGGCATAGGAATGTTTTACAAGTTGACAACTGGCTTCCCCATTGACTTTGTTTGTCAAAAGGTGCAAAAGGGAATCACATGACCCTGAGCACTACAACTGTCATAAATTACATGCCAGTGGCCAAGGACATAGCATTTTGATCATGTGACTATGGGGATGCTGCAATGATCATAAGTACCATTGTAACTTCAAACGGTCAAATGAATGGTCTCTTAGGAATCAAGACTTTTGTGAAGAAGCACATCCATCAAATTTTTATTTTAGTGGATTTCTTTTAAAATTCTACTCTTTGTTTCTGCAGAGGTTTTTTAAAAATAATTTATTTTAATTATTATTCACAAGTGATAAAAATAATGAAATTTAAATTGATCAAAAAAGGCCAAACTAGTAGCTAGAATATAAAATAGATATAGAAAAGATATAGAAAAGAAACTAGTAAAAGATTTTATACTTACAGATTAAAAATATATATCATCAGTAATATTACCTATAATTAATTTCCACTACAGAAAATACAATTTTATCACTGGAGTTGCTTATAAACTACTGGTGGGATTCCAAAAAGAATACTACTGGTTCTGTGGGCATGGCTTGGTGGGTGTGGCAGGGGAAGGATCCTGTAAAATCTCCATTCCCTCCCCACTCCTGGAGGAAGGTTACTGCAAAATCCCATTCCCTCCCCACCCCACTAATCTGCTTTCCAGCTCTGTTCTCCTGTGCAGGACAACAAAAGAAGACCCAGTCAATTACTGGGACTTGGAAGGCAGAGAATAGATGGGGGTGGGACGAGTCAGAGGTGGTATTTGCCAGAACTACTCAAAATTTCTGCTACTGTTCTCCGAACTACTCTATTTTTTTTATTTGTCAATTGCTTACAAGATAATCGGTATAAGTAAAAACATAGTTATGAATACATGGATACATATAAGAAAAATGAAAAAATATATATAAAAGAAACAATAGGACAGGGACGGTAGGCACGTTGGTGCGCTTATGCATGCTCCTACAAACCTCTTAGGAAAGGGGTAAGGTCAATAGTAGAAAGTCTAAGGTTAAAGTTTTTGGGGTTTGGGGAAAAAACCAGAGTCAGGTAGAGTATTCCAGACACTAACCACTCTGTTGCTGAAGTCATATTTCCTGCAATCAAGTTTGGTGTGATTAACCTTGAGTTTGTACCTATTGTTTGCTCTTGTATTGTTATGGTTGAAGCTGAAGTATTCATTGACAGGTAGGACATTGCAATATATGATTTTATATACTATACTTAGATCGGACTGAAGGCGGTGTAGTTCAAGATTTTCTAGGTCTAGAATTTTGAGTCTGGTGGCATAAGGTATTCTGCAATGAGTAGAGTGGAGAACTCTTGTGAAATATTTCTGGACTTTCTCAATGTGTTAATATCAGATACATAATGTGGGTTCCAGACTGATGAGCTGTATTGATCAAGCTAATGTTTTGTATGCTCTAGTTATTAGTGTAATATTACCAGAGAAAAAGCTACATAAGATGAGGTTAACAACTCTTAACGACTTTTTGGCTACGTAGTTACAGTGGGCTCTAGCACTTAGATCATTTGAGATGAGCACTCCAAGATCCTTGACAGAGTTTGGATCATCAACAAGGTCTTGACTATTCAGCCTGTATTTTATTTTCAGATATATATATTTTTGCCAATATGTAGGACAGAGCATTTATTTGTTAAGATTTGAAGTTGGTCAGAACTTGCTGAATACCACCTGTGTTGTAAGCCCCTAGCCACTCTGAAACATTTGCTGAACAATAACATATACCGGTATATATATAGATAGATACAAATTCTGAAACAGCCAAGGAAACCAGTTTTCCCATAATTACCTTTGTAAGCAACATTATAGGATCCTACAAGAACACTCACAGCTTCAAAGATTGATACATTTATTCATCTTCAACAACATATTTCATAATTTGTCAGCAATGTCCTGTATTTTAGGAAAGTTGGCCCACTGGTTTGCAAAAGAATGACAGGGCAAATTTTTTTTTATCAGAAATAGCAATATACCAAAACAATTTGAGAAAAACTTTGTTCCCCTTTCTGGAGATCTATGCACAATTGACAGGTAGTTTTGGGCCTAGGTGGTGACTGATGGAAATTTAGCTATATTTAGCAGTATTTCGTTAATCCCAAAATGCTTCACCCCAAAGACTTGGAACTCCTGATACAGGAAGCAGACTGGTCTAGGGATCATTGGGGTAAAAGTTCAACAGGGACTGGATTAGAACACCTCCAAGGTCCCTGCCAATTCTATGAAGTCTTCTTAATCTGTTCTTAATGATGAATGAAGGATAATTTGTGCACTGCACACCTGGCCTTACTTCGTCACTATCAATTCACAGCCCATCTGCTCTATCCTTTGCTATCCCTACCCTGTTTGAATTCAAACAAGAGGTATCAAATGGAAGTTATATTCCCATTCCCACTATGGGAAGTGAAGTTTAATTTCTGTAAGTAATATTTTGAACAATCCACAATCAATACCATATTTCCAGTTCTGAAGAGTTCTTTTTTTATAAAAGGACTGGTCACGGGCTACTACACTATTATGATGTTCTTAATATTTATATAGTACTTGTGGCTAAACTGAGACATATAGCAGGAAAATAAACAGTTTGTCTTAAATAATTGAGTTAGATCATTCAGTTGTAGCAGATTAATACTTTTAAGTGTTATATAACACTCTTAAGCAAGGGTCTCTATTCTTGGCAACTTTAAGACTTGTGGAATTCTGGGAGTTGAAGTCCACAAGTCTTAAAGTTGCCAAGGTTAGAGACCCCTGCTCTTGAGTGTATATGCTATTTTCATGTATGCATTTGATAATTGTATGTATTAGCAGAGATAGAAAAGAAAGGTAAGCTTTATAAGCTCTTGTTTTTAAAAAAAAAACCCAGTGAGGTGAATAGGTGTTTACAACAAAAGATTGTCATTATTATAGATTCCTAGATTTATATTCCAATTCTTGATTAATGTACAGTTTAGAAATGTAAAGGAGGGTATTTCCACAACTTTTGCCATGGCAATATAATATAAGATCAGAAAGCATACTGCTAAATAGAAAATAGAAGGTTAGAAACATTGAATCACTGGGAGATAAATAACATAAGAAAAAATAGGGTGAGATTTTGTGTTAGGAGGGAGAAAATAATAAAATAATTTTCTCATAATATAGACTCTGTTTTCTAACCTTCACCCTAACCTTAACTCTTTCTCCTCATATCAGTCACTGATATTTAAACAGCAGAACATGTAATTTTTGAAGACCAATAGCAGTGAGAAGGTTGTGACCTTTATAGAAGCTATTTTCATTTCAACTTCAGTCAGTCAAACTTTATTGCGGGTTCTGACCCAGAAAAATAGGGAGGGAGGGAGGAACAGCAAGTAAACCAAATTATACAGGCTACTCATGCCCACTCTATAACAGCCAGAGTTATCTTGGAATATTTATTTATTGTTTGTTTGTTTGTTAAATCCACCTCAACTAAGTGACTGAATGGTTTACAGAAACAAAACTTTAGCAGTTTAATTGTCCAAAGAAGCTATATATACAATTCTTCTGTCTGGCCTAGAAATGGAATAAGAAGAGGTGTTAATAACTAATTCACTGCACTCTAATTGCATTAGAGAAAGATATCATTCCATGATTTGATACTCCCATTTTGTAACAACAAAGTATTTTAGTATAGTAGATTTTGCAATATTTACTTTCCAATGTTGCTGATGGTTAAAAAACAAACAAATAGTAAGAGTTTAAAGGCAAATATAATACTAGTTTAATATGAAATATCTTATGCTTCAGTTGACCTCTAAGTGACATCTTGGTATATTTTGTTTATAATTGTATTGCTTGAATTTGTCCCAGATATATAAGCATCTCACTGGAGAAGTATAATTTATTCAATTAGTCATTTTTGAGAGTTTTCAAGTATTTGATAAGATAACTTGTACCAAATCTTGGATTTAAAGAAAGCTTTCAGTCAATGTCTAAATGCACATAGCTAGTCCTGTTTTGATTGCTACAAAATGTAGAACAGCATTAGCAATACATTATGCTACCTGAAATGTCCAGTATTTGACATTTAACTGTCCAGTATTTGACATCTGGATTTAGCCAAATTCCATAGAAAAGCATATGCCAAAACAATGGAAGAACGTCTTAACTTCTATAGCAAGAATATCAATGAAGATTAAAATATGCAACAAAAATAATACAGACATTCTATCGGACTCCAGTACATTTGTATAGAGAAGTATCTAAGACAGCATTTTATTGAAGATGTAATAAAGGTATGTTTCTTTAAAATACACGTTTTTACAATGTCATATACTTACTAAATTTTGAGAGAAAATAGTGAACTATATAAATATGATTGTATGACAACACCTACAAGTTCCAGAGGATAATGTTCTCTTGAAATATATACCTATTACATGACATACTGTATGACAACTGGACAACATAAATGGGTTCTTTGTGTCCTTACCGTGGACAAAAAATTGATACTGCAATATTAGAAAGATAAATGTATGGTCCTATTTGCTCAGTTGAATTGAAGATCTTATCCCCTATGGGCAGGTAGCCTGTAGGCATAGATTTTGTATGGGCAAGTATAATGATATATGAAAGTTATTTATGTAAAATACAGCAGGTTAGAAAAGAATGAAAGTTCTATAACTGTACCAGAAATAAATATATATGTATTTGAATAATATCTACATTACGTTAGTATGTAGAGAATTTTAACTGTTATTTTGATAAGATATTAGACTTTGTTTCATTTTCTTGTTTTTCTTATTATTTTGTGTTTTTTTTTTTTCATTTTTAAAGCAGTTTAAAGCACATTTAAGAATGTCTGCATTTACACTGTAATAATTATCTTTGTGTTTTGATCCTTTTTCTTTTTCTGTTATTATTTTAAAAATAAATAAATAGATTAATAGTTAATCTGTTCTTAGTGTTTCTGGGCCAATGTTTCCACTTCTTCTAAGACCTATCAGAGCCTATGATGGTAAGACAGTATTGTCCAGGTACAGCACTAGAGTTTAGCCAGTTCTGGAAGAGACACTTGCTTAATGCATCTACTATCACAGTATTGTAGTAATGAAAAGTGTGGAGGCCAAAAAACACTCCTATTGGCATCAGATGTGAAAGGTGCTTGGCTACAATGCTTCTCACACTCAAACTGGGGTTCTTATGAAGTGCATTTAATAGTATGATCATCTATGAATGTAGATGCTTTTAGTTTCTTCCAAAGAGTTGCCTTCTTGAAAACTACAAACAAGGCAAAAGGAGTGATTTGGATGACTATGTATATTTTTCATCTAAATTAGAGAATATTCAGCCTTAATTTAGCACAATGCAGCCTGCCTCTTCTTCTGCTTGAAGGTTTTCTTCTGCCAGACCAGGGACCTCCAATAAAGCATAGATCTTACTAATTATTCTAAGCAAACTCAGTTGCCAATAATTGGCAGGATTCTCTTTCTCTTTCTTATTCCAAATAGGAATATTTATGGCTGTGCTCCAGGCTCTAGGATGGAAGCTATATTATTGATGTAAGTAAAATGTGACACCTATTCTGGAGCCCATATGTTGGAAGATTTCCTATCAGTTCAGGTGGATTTAAATCCAGACCTGGGGCTGTTTGGAAGATTTAATAGTCTAATTGCTTGTGTGCATTTCAACAGCTAAAATTAGACAATCGAGGCTTCCCCTAGATTAATCTTAGCATTGTGTAAATCTCACTTTTATATAAAGCTTGAAAATAAGTTTGCCAAATTGTTGCTAAAAGAACTGGAAACAATGGAGGAAGAATAGTGACTTCAAATAACACACGGTTGATTGGCAAACAGAAAATCCAAAGAGAGCTGGTATAGATTGCAAAGCATCATCACATTACCTTCAGCTGTTTTAACCATAGATAGAAGATTTTGCATACCCTGTAAAAGTTTGATTCTTGTAATTACTGAATTTTGAACATACACAAGTTAAGGGTTGTTCAAATAACCATGGGACATATGGAAGGCTGAAAGAAAGAACATGTTGTTACTTCCCTGTCTCTCGCCAATAATGAGAATGTGCTTGAACAGTAATAGTCACAGTTACTTCTGCCATCAGGTTTGGTGGCCAGTTCTCGTCTAGGTTGGTTATACTTCCTCCCTTTAAAATCTTAAATCACTATAAAGTTTGTTAAACTAACAGCTTAAGAACTCTTTCAACATATGACTTCAGCAACAGAGTGGTCAATGTCTGGAATACTCTACCTGACTCTGTGTTTTTTTTCCAAACCCCCAAAACTTTAACCTTAGATTGTCTATTATTGACCTCACCCCTTTCCTAAGAGGTCTCTAGGGGGGCATGCATAAGCGCACCAATGTGCCTACCATCTCTGTCCTATTGTTTCTTTTATATTTTTTAATTTTTCTTATATGTATCCATGTATTCATAACTATGTTTTTACTTATACCTATTATCTTGTAAGCAATTGACAAATAAAAAATAAATCAATAAAAATTTTATTATGTTTCTTATAGACCAGAGGTCTACTCATGGCATCACGTTGTCGTCATGTGACGTATCACTTTTTTCTCCTTTGCTAAAATGGGGTGGGGTGGGGTAGCCAGCACATGATACATCTGGCCCGCAGGCCGCAAGTTTGACACCCCTGTAATATAGACAATGTTACCAACCATGCCATTCCAAACCCATTTGGTGCCAAAGCCTTTACAGTCAATCACTGACTGGGGTTTTTTTGCTGCATGTTGTTGGGTATATGGATACACCAACCAGGTTTGGGTTGAATAAATATGTAAACCTAAGTTTAAGTGTTATGTAGCTTTAAGCACAAGAAACTGCAATGTCATTGTGGGTGCGGTTGCAGGCAGTAATAAAGGTAGGAAGGGAAACGTAATAGCCCCGGCTTCTGGATGCAACTGTCTGAGTCCGGCTTCTCGATGTACCTGGTTCTGTTCCTGGTCTGCTGCCTGCTGGAACGTCTATCTGCTTACTCTGGATGGCTACTGTGCCAGATACCAATTCAACTGAACACAAGGACTGTTTGCTTGGTGAGCTGTGGATTCAGCGTTTGTCTTAGAGAAAAAGGTATCGGGATGAGATGATTTACAAGCAGATAAAGACATTGTATTTACTGTTAAAGGACTTGATAACTGGATGGATATACTGTATAATGACATATGGACTGAATGACACTTCTTAATCTCTGTGTGAATTAAATAACTATTTTAAAACCACAAACAGTGTTTTTGTCTCCAGTGTGTGTATACTCTTGGGCCCACTCTCTCTCTCATTTGCCTGCCTGGCTTGACTGCTGCTGCATACTCTGCTTGGGGGTTTATCCCCAAACACTAACATTGGTTATGGGCCCAGCAGTGTGCACAGTCTAACTAACCAGGATATAGCAGTGAGAGTTTGGTGTGAGTTGCACATTACTGTAAAAACAAACTGTTTGTTAAATAGTTATTTTTCTCAAGAGCAATGGCACAAGTAAATTTGCCACATCTGTCCATGATATCCAGACTAGATGGAAAAAACTATGTTTCATGGTCAATGAAATGTAGTTTACTTCTATGAAGAGAAGGTTTGTGGAACATAATTACAAACCCACCAGATGTATCTAACTTAGATCCTACTGTTGAAGAGGATGCCAAAAAGATACAGGACTATAAGCAAAAGAATGAACAAGCTTTGTGCATCATAGGACTGACTCTCTCAGACCAGCAACTGATACATATTCGTGGAGTGGAAAGTGCTGCCAACTGCTGGGAGATTCTTAAGAAGATTTATGTTCGAGACAGTGTAGGAGCTCATATTAATCTTACACGGAAGCTGTTTAGAACACATCTTGAGAGGAATGGAGACATGTTAACTCATTTAAACTGTATGAAAAGCATTTTTCAAGAATTACAAGAAAAAGAGCTTATATTTAATGAGTTGCAACAAGTATACATCATACTGTCTTCTTTGGATCGAAGCTATGATGAGTTTGTGACTGCTTTAGAAGTATTGCCAAAAGACAGTTTATCAGTAACTGAGCTTACCGGCAGGTTATTAGAAGAAGCCAGAAGAAGGTTTGAACGTGACCAGCTGAGAGAAGATAAGCCTAATAAAGAAGAGAAATTATCTTCAAGGCTTGAAAGAAACCAGCTGTGTAAACTAAAGCACCCGGAAGAAGAGAATTTATCTTCAACGGCATACACAATTAAAAAGTGTTTTAATTGTGGAGGCAGAGGACATTTGGCAAGATTCTGCAAAAAAGGAAAAAGCCAGAATGTAAAGAAGCCAAAGAAATCCTTTGAACTGGCCATGTTTGGCAATTGTGATATGAAGAATGATTTATGGGTGGTGGACAGTGGTGCATCCCACTGCATCACGAGAGATAAAACAAAGTTTATAAAAATGTCTACAAGCTCTCAACGTATATCACTCGCCAATGGTTGGCACCTCAAGGCCAAGGGTGAAGGTATTGCTTATTGTCCATGTTTAAACCAGAATATAAAAATGTTGTATGTACCACAGTTAAAGATGAACTTACTTTCTGTAAGTGTATTAGATAAACTAGGATATGTGGTTACATTTAAGAATAATAAGTGCATACTGGAAAGAGATAACAAAAAGGTAACTGCAGCTTTAAATGGAACATTATATGTCTTACATGATAGTAAGAAAGGGGAGGCACAGACTGTATTTAATAATATCAAGCCTCATGATGAATGTATCCATTTATTGCATAGGCGTTTGGGGCATGTGAATTTTAAAATGCTAAAACGTACAGTTGAGTTATCTGAAGGAATAAGGTTAAAGCCCTGTGATAAGTATTTGCGTTGTAATGTCTGCTGTGAAGATAAGAGTAAAATATTGCCTGCAAATAGGCTAAATGGTTTCAAAACTAAAGAACCTTTAGAAGTAGTATTTGCAGACATTATTGGTCCAAAGAAACCCAGTATGGGGGGTGCTCGATATATACTGAGCATTATGGATCATTACTCTAGATATGGGTTTTGCTACCTAATGAAAAGCAAAACTGAAACATATCAACATTTCTTCAACTGGTTAAGGTTTGCTGAAAGAAAAACCAAACGGCAAATTATAACCCTGGTGACAGATAATGGTACGGAATTTGTTAATAGCAAGTTCCAGAATAGATTAAAGGCAGCTGGAATAGCTCATAAGACATCTGCACCATACAGACCACAGCACAATGCATTCATTGAAAGGCGAGGCCAAACATTGCAGGCAATGACCCGTACTATGTTAACTGATTCTGGGTTACCTGATTCTTTGTGGGGGGAGGCCATAATGTGTGCTAATCATTTATTAAATAACGTTGTTAACTCAACTACTGGTGAAATACCATTCACCATGTGGCATGGCAGGAAGCCTGATCTGAGTTACCTGCACACATTTGGTGCACCAGCATGGGTGCATATCCCTACACAACTCAGGCGTAAAGGGCAACACAGAGCTAAACAGTTATTCTTCGTTGGTTACCAAGCTAACCATAGGGCATATAGATTTTGGGAGAAAGGCACATCTAAGGTGTTATGTAGTGCCAATGCCCAATTTCTAGAGCACGTAGGATGGGATAAGTTAGAGCAGGATAACAATAATGAGGTGATTATTGAATCACATAGAAATCCCATTAAGTATCCCTGTAACTTTAAAAATAATGTAAAGCAAGAAGTACAGGATGAAGTAGAGCCCCTAGAGGAAGAAATAGCTGAAGATGAGGAACAGGTAGTAACTCAACCAAGCCCAGTAATACCCAGAAGGACTACACGTATTTCTAGACCGCCTGATAGATACCAGGCTAATACAGTGTGCCAGGAAAATAGAATCCCAAATACTGTGGATGAGATAAGAAGAGATCCTTCTAAAGAAAAAGAAAATTGGTATGCAGCTATCAATAAGGAATTGAAATCCTTGAAGGATATGAAGGTGTATGAAAACGTGAGATTACCTAGTAATGAAAAACCCATTGGCTGCAAGTGGATTTTTAAAATAAAGACTGATAAAGATGGAAACACGATCCATAAGGCAAGGTTAGTAGCCCAAGGCTTTAGACAAAGTGCAAAAGACTATGATGAAGTATTTGCACCTAGTCTGAAAGCAGCAACTTTAAGGGCAGCATTAGTGTGGGCAGCAAGCAAGCAATATATAGTTAACCATTTAGATGTGGAAACTGCTTACTTGCACGCTCCACTAAGACATACTGTTTATATGAAAAGGCCTAATGGATTTAAAGGAGACAATAATAATGATAATGATTGTTGGTTATTAAAGAAGAGCCTTTATGGTCTTAAACAATCGGGCTACGAATGGAACCAGTATATTGTAAAGGAACTGAACAATATAGGGTTTAAAGCTGGTTTAGCCGACCCATGTCTATTTAAGAGGGAAAAGAATGGGAAAGTATCATTATTATTGTTGTTTACTGATGATATTGCTCTGATAACTAAAACTAATGATGAAGCAAATGAAATAATTGCATCATTAGCCAAGAAAATAAAAATCAAGCAATTAGGGGAGATAAAGAGATATCTAGGTTTGAATATACTGAGAACACAGAAAGGTTTTAGGATATCTAAGGAAGATAAGATATCGAAATTGCTAATAGATTATAAGATGGAACTTTGTAAGCCTGCAAAGACTCCAATGAGTCAGGATATTTGCAAAATGGATACTCAAAGTCCCAAATGTGATAAGGAACTGTATCAATTTTTGGTTGGTAGCTTATCATATATTAGCAATTGGTCAAGGCCAGATATTGCTTTTAGTATTAATCAGCTGGCACGGCATAATAACGATCCGCTTCAATGTCACTGGATAGCATTGAAAAGAATCCTAAGATATCTTAAAGGTACATTACACCATGCACTGTATTTAGAACCAAAAGGTGATCTCATATTGAGTGCTTATGCAGATCCTAGTTTTGCAGCAGAAAGAGATACTAGAAAGTCGACTTCAGGAACAGCCATAATGCTGGGTAAGACATTAATAGGCTGGAAGTCAATAAGGCAACAACATATAAGTTTGTCTACTATGGAGGCAGAATTCTCCTGTTTATCTTTATTGTGTACTGAGTTAATTATGTACAAACAAATGTTGAAGGATATGGGTATAACTGTAAATTACCCTATAGTTGTACATGAAGATAATCAGGCAGCAATTCAAATGGCCACTAATATTGCAGTTAAAACGAGAAGTAAACATACAGATTTGAGGTATCTTAATGTAAGACAATCTGTACAGAGTAAATTGATACAGCTGGAGTACTGCATGTCGGAGGACAATGTAGCTGATCATTTTACTAAAGCCCAAGGTGCCATTAAGCATCTAGAGAGTTGTGAAAAATATGGGTTTAGAATGTAAAGGCATTACATATTTATATCACCCAAAAGGGGAGAATGTTGGGTATATGGATACACCAACCAGGTTTGGGTTGAATAAATATGTAAACCTAAGTTTAAGTGTTATGTAGCTTTAAGCACAAGAAACTGCAATGTCATTGTGGGTGCGGTTGCAGGCAGTAATAAAGGTAGGAAGGAAGCGTAATAGCCCGGCTTCTGGATGCAACTGTCTGAGTCCGGCTTCTCGATGTACCTGGTTCTGTTCCTGGTCTGCTGCCTGCTGGAACGTCTATCTGCTTACTCTGGATGGCTACTGTGCCAGATACCAATTCAACTGAACACAAGGACTGTTTGCTTGGTGAGCTGTGGATTCAGCGTTTGTCTTAGAGAAAAAGGTATCGGGATGAGATGATTTACAAGCAGATAAAGACATTGTATTTACTGTTAAAGGACTTGATAACTGGATGGATATACTGTATAATGACATATGGACTGAATGACACTTCTTAATCTCTGTGTGAATTAAATAACTATTTTAAAACCACAAACAGTGTTTTTGTCTCCAGTGTGTGTATACTCTTGGGCCCACTCTCTCTCTCATTTGCCTGCCTGGCTTGACTGCTGCTGCATACTCTGCTTGGGGGTTTATCCCCAAACACTAACACATGTCTTATAAAGAAACCACAGAACAATGTAGGTGTTTCTAGACTCTGTTCTCCTAATGGTTATTGCAGTTGATCTGACTCAAGTCACCTTCATCCCCAAGTCTATGTTGTAAGGTAGAGACATACCAAATTAGACCAATGGCTTATTTTGTCCCCTATTCCGGAGATGAGATCCATTTCCATTCATTTTTCACTTTTTTCTATTAATTGCCCAGCTAGACCTTAATGTAAAACTTTCAATATCACAAAAGCCTAACTAAAGCTTTGAATAGCATTAATTTAGAGCAAGTAATTGAATGATGGGGTTAACAATGAATTCTGAACAATATCAACTGTTTCAAGCTACACATTTGTAATACAGAGTTATTAATTAAGCTATAACTTCAGGCATATTAATTCAATCTGGATTTTAATATTTATTGAGAAGCTCTTTGTACTTCACAGAATGCATTTCTGATATCTCATTGTTGCCATTTGAATTGCTTAAAAGACATCATTTAACAGATGCATCAGACTTCTACTTTTTACTGGTTATCATCTCCATCACATGTTGCTCTGCTCTCCTATTTTCTGCCTCAAAAGGAATTTCATTGTTCCAATGTAGAGGGACCAAACGCTAAATGTTATATTTTAAAAAAATGGATGACCTCTAATTGTTATTGTTTTGATACAAGCTAAAAGCTGTTTACATTAAAAGTTAAAAATGAAGCCTGTGAGCGTGAAACTGTTCCTAGATGCAATTAAACTCTAGTTCCATCTGGAAATGTCACTGTAACATAACAAAGTTGTTGTTGTTCCTCACCTCCAATTCTATTTAACAGCATGATAAACAAATCTGGATAATTTGTATATTACTGTTTTTTTGTGTGTGATATTCTTGGTTGGCTCTAACAAAATTATTGTTCTTCCAGTTTTTAAATTATTACTGAAGTTCTAGTTCTCTTCAAATATGTTGGCAGTCAAAGGCAACATTGAAATATTTGCTTAATCTTTCAATACCTTAAAATAATTTCTTTTTTAAAGCATATTTTCCCCCAAATTTCCTACTACATACTGGTGACTTAGCATACATTTACAGTAATGTGAAAGATTCATTTAGACTGAAATATAATAAATTGCTCAAGACCACCCACACCACTTCAACTGCTAAATAGAGGTTTAAACCTAAAATTTGTCACTGTTCAAATTTCTAATTGCTCACTTAAAACCCCAAACTGCTAAGCTGCCCACAAACATACCAACCATCTGGTATGCTTAATGAGTTGTCAGTGCTTAGAAACAAATCTGAGCATCACTGTGACATATAAAATTGAAATCTTGGTTTAAGAATTCTGTGTGGATTCTGATGGCTGCTTCTTTTCTCTTTGTCAGCCCGAGTTTATTAAATGACTTCTGAAATCAGCAATCCAGAAGCAGAGTTCTATGTTTAGAATACAAAGAAACAAAAATAAAGGATAAGTTGATAAGGCCTGGAGACTGAGATCCAAGAGAATACTTGCTTCTCAGTCAATGGGTTATTTGGTTAATGACCAGAGAAGAGTGTCCAAGCCCACGGAACTACCCTTAAATTTAGATGTAAGCACCGGGTATAGTTGGTAGCCTGGGAAGCTACACAGTTTGTGTATGTGTATGTAGAAATTAATAATAGGCAGATTTCTGCTACTCCGCCTGAGCTCCATCTCAATTCATCTACTAACTTCCACTGTACACAATCATTTAAATATGAGCCAGGAGCATGCAGCAACTGCCAAAAAAATTGACAAAGTTTTAGGTTTTATAAACAGAGGGATAGAATCAAGACCACGTGAAGTGTTAATACCACTTTATAATGCCTTGGTAAGGCCACACTTGGAATACTGCATCCAGTTTTGGTTGCCACGATGTAAAAAATACGTTGAGACTCTAGAAAGAGTGCAGAGAAGAGCAACAGAGATGATCAGGGGACTGGAGGCTAAAACATATAAGGAACAGTTGCTGGAATTGGGTATATCTAGTTTGATGAAACTAGGATTAGGGGACATGATAGCAGTATTCCAATATCTCAGGGGCTGCAACAAAGAAGACGTAGTCAAGCTATTCTCCAAAGCACCCGAGAGCAAGACAAGAAGCAATGGGTGAAAACTAATCAAGGATAGAAGCAACCTAGAACTAAGGAGAAAATTCCTGAAAATTAAAACAATTAATTAGTGGAACAACTTACCTCCAGAATTTGTAAATTATCCAACACTGGAAGTTTTTAAGAAGAGATTGGATAACCATTTATCTGAAATGGTATGGAGTTTCCTGCCTAAACAGGGGGTTGGACTAGAAAACCTCCAAGATCCCTTCCAACTCTGTTATTCTACTCTGTTCTATTCTAAAGAGAACCTTCTGAGATTTTTCCACTTCAGAAAGATAACAGATAACAGATCATCAGAGTTGGAAGGGACCTTATAGGTCGTTTAGTCCAACCCCCCACCCAAGCGGGAGACCTTACACCATTTCTGACAAATGGCAGTCCAATCTCTTCGTGAAGGTTTCAAGTTCAACTTCCGAGGGCAAGTTGTTCCATTGGTTGATTGTTCTCACTGTCAGAAAGTTTCTCCTTATTTCCAGGTTAAATCTCTCCTTGTTCAGTTTCTATCCATTATTCCTTGTCTGGCCTTCAAGTGCCTTGGAAAACTGATTGACCCCTTCCTCTCTATGGCAGCGCCTCACCCAAAGAAAGCTCATGCCCAGGTTTTTTTTCTTACGTCTTCCCCTTTAATGAGGGATGGGACAGAAGAAGGGAGAGGTGGCAGGTAACCATATAGGTTACTGATGTTACTGTGTCACTGTGTTACTGATGTGTATAGAAATTGAAATTTTAAAGGCCTATGGTTCAGCGAGTTCTGTCCAGAACAACAGAAATAACAGAAGTATTTAAACCATGCAACTAAGCAAATAATTCTTCATCTTCCATCTAGCACTTTCCAAATGGAATGGCCAATTCTGGCTGTGAATAGGATAGTCTGCAATGAGGGAAAAGGTTGATTTATTGTAAGAGTGGGTGGATTTGATTGAAATATCTAGTTTTGTGTTATGATAATTTTATGCAAGAGATACAAATAAAACTGAAAATGAGATGGCAATTTTATACTTTTCCTAGATATGAAGGCAGGAATACAACGTAATGTTATCCACACAGAGATGATGATAGCACATGAACCTTAAAATTAAATTGGAAATAAGAATGACTTTTTTTCTTCAGTAAACATGCTATGAGGCCCTCTAGATAATGTCCAATACTATTACATCTATATAGTCAATTCTGGATTGTTGTTCTGTAGCATTTGAATGTGTCTGAGAGATGGAGTATTAAGCTCAGCTCAATATAAAAGAAAAAAAATATTTATAATAGCAATCTATACTAAGTCCAGTTCAGATGGCAATGCAGATCTGTTACAAATCAAGTTGAGCCATCTGCTAATCATACTGTACAAAACCTGGATACTTTGTATTGTAATAATATTCCCTACATCCAGAGATAGGATGATTTTTCCAGCTTATTCCTATCAGATATGTTTGGATCCCAACCAGAATAGTTCATGTAACAATATTAGTTAAAAATTCTGAAGCTGCAGATATGAACTCCACATACCTTTCAAAGGTCAAGATGATATACCTATTTTTTCTCATGCAACACGCAATAATCTTGGGAGAATACTTAAATAATACAGCTATCACACTCTCAGTTTTAAACTTCTTCCCAATTATATATCATCTGTAATTGACTATCTTTGGATACGGCAAGCAGTTTTCAAAGTAGACAATTTAGCACAATTAGAAAAGTGGAATTAATTCCTTTTTCTAATTTTATTTATTTACCATTGAATTTATACTCTGCCTTTCTGTATATTCAAGGTTGCTTACAATTGCCTGGTGTGCTGTGAAAGTAAACACAGCTTATTTGTATTATATGTGATGTTATTTAAATTATTAAACAAAAAACAACAGGAAAACAGAAGAGAATGTATGCAGTTAAGATTTACAACCAAGTTCAGTTAAAAATAATAATAGTACAATTACAGATTGATCAATTATTTTATTTCCTTGAGAAATCCCTTGTTTTGTTTGTTTGCTTCTTGCTGTGGAGCCTTATTAATTAAAATGGTGGCTACAGTCACACAGAATTCATATGGCCTCTTATGGGGAGAAAGAAGGCAACAATGGATAAGGCTAGAAAGAAGTGCCATTCCACTATATAAGTATTTCTGAACCTAAGCAACTTTAAGATTTGTGGATTCCCTGCCAGCATGCCAGAGGGGTCTACAACAACTTACCACATGGGACAATTCACCATGGGACAATTTGCCATGGCCAATGCACCACAAGACAAGAGTTACACTAATATCAAAATAGAGGAATAGAATAATTAAAGAAAGAATATCAAAAGAGGGACAAAATGAAATGTGAATGACAAAAATTAAAATGATTTTTAACTATTTTAAATAATTAAATTGAATTGTTGGATTTTCCTTCGGAGAGTTGTCCTGTGGCAACTTGCCATGGTGAATTGAGCATGATGAGTTGGTTGAAGTGAGTTGTCCCATTCCTTGCCAGAGAGTTGAAGTTCTATCTACATTATATTGTTATGAAACATTCCAAAGGCAAATTATCTGTAGAACACTATGGAAACTCATCCTTCATTTCAAACAGCTACTATAGTTTGATAAACCTTCAGGTATCTGAGCACAAATAAAGACTTCATTTTCTTGCCTCTAACAGATTGGATTTATGCCTGATGTTTTCTTTAAATCGCTTTGCTTAATTTAGAAATGCATTAAAATACCCATCTGCCAGCTGTGCCAGTTTCAGCTCTACCAAACCAATAATTAGTATACTCTTGCTATTATTTTTTTCACACTATTAAAAAAACTGCATAAAAAACTGTGGGATTATATCAGAAAAAGAGAAAAACAAGGAACATTTTTGTTCCCCATCTAAAATACACTCTTGAATTATCATTAACCTTTAACAGCTCTCTAAAAATAGGCAAGCTTTTCAATATTGTATTACTGCAAAATATTTCAGTATTTTAAAAGTTTTTTTCAGTCTTATTTTAAAGGAAAGTTTCTGGTTAGGTATAGAGGTAATTTGGCTTTATAAGAAAAATAATAGGAATGCCAGAATTCTAAAAATAGCTGGAAAATCATTAAAGAAAATCCTCAGCATACGATCATTCATTTAGTGACCATTTGAAGTTACAACAGCACTACAAAAGTTATTTATGATCATTTTTCACACTTATAACCATTATAGCATCTCTACAATCATGTAATCAAAATTTGGACAGTTGGTAACCATCATGTATTTATGACAGATACAGTGTGGAAGAATCATGTAGTCATCTTTTGCAATCTTCTGGCAAGCAAAGTCAATGGGGAAACCAGATTCACTTAACAACCATATTATTAACTTAACAATTGCAGTGATTCACTTAGCAATTGTGGCAAAAAAGGTCATCATTCTTGGAAAACATAAAAGACAAACCTGAAAATGGGGCAAATCTGAAAGAAGTTCATAAGGATAATAATATTAAAATGTTTATGTTTGTAACTTTGTTTTGCAAAGGAAAATTCAAGAGCAAAATAAAGGAAAACTTTACAAAAATGCATATTTGAATCAAGACGTCTAAACTCAAATAATATATGAAGTTTTATTTTAAAAAAGCAATTCAGTGTACATATTTTTCACATGAATATGAAAAGCTGTGCATTAACTGGTATCATTTGCATGGTTCAAGTTAAATGGCTAAACTAAAGCATAAAAGTGGCTTATGAAAATAAATAAATCTGAAGGATAGTTCTTTAGTTCAGCTTTCTGAAATAAAGAACTATCCTTTAAAATAGACATATAGTCATTGTACCTTTACAGGAACAGAACATTTATTTATCTTATTTATTTATTTATCTTTCTCATCATTGTTTTCCAGGGGCAGGCAACCTTTTTGAACTTTTGGAACTTTAAAATATATATTGTGTAAAATCACAAAATAGATTTCATAGGAATTGTGATTTGGGGGCGTGGGGGGCAGATTACCTTAGTGACCTGACCAGGCACAAGACTAGCTGGCTTCTTTTGATAGATCTTTGTGCAGTTAATTATGATAATTAAAAAAACTGATTATTTGTTTTGCAGTGTGCTAGTTTTCTTTGTATTTATTTTATTTAAAATAATATTTAAGAAAATCAGTAGGACAGAAAATGTGGTATATTTGAAGAAGACATTTTGGTTATCAAGGAGAGATCCAACCTAGAATTAAATTTCTAGTAAATTAAAACAATTAATCTGTAGAACAAGTTGCCTCCAGAAGTTGTGAGTGTTTGAACACCGGAGGTTTTTAAGAAGAGATTGGATAGCCATTTGCCCAGAATGGTATAAGGCAGGTGTCATGTAGCTCTTTGGGCCCTCTTCTGCGGCTCCCTGTCCCATCACTGGCTGGCCCCGCCCCTCACCCTCCCCTCCCTTGCCTGGCCTGAGAAGGTAAGGGTGACTGTGGGGGATGGAAAACTGGCTGGGGCTGATTCTCCGGCAGCTCACTCTTGCTGGGGCTTCTTCCGGTCATTGTTGGTGCTGGGCATGCCTCAGTCACTTGGGAGATGCTCTCCACCCCAAGATCTTCACCCTGAGAAACTGGTCCGACCCAGCCATAACTGATGCCAGCCTTGCTAACCTGAGGGCTGGTGGGGTGGGAATGGGATCTGGGAGGAGGGGATGTCAAAAAGGGAGGTGGGCCTGCAGCACCCAACTGTGGCTTTCAGAAGCTCTGGGCAGCAAGAAAAGGGGGGTGTCCCAGTGAACAGCCACCCACCCCACACACATCTTTCCTGTCCCCGGCCACTTATTTAAGGAGGGTCTCCTCATGCATGTGCACCCTCCCAGCCTTGCCACAGCTAGCCAGAGGGTCATGAGAGGGGAATGGAGGAGGAGAAAGATTGCCCCAAGGGAAGCCTCCAATGTGCTGGCACTCATTCCTCAGACAGCCCAGATTAAAAAAAAAAGAAATAAAAGGAGTAACGATGAGCCCCAAGGAGAGCTTGCTGGCTTGTCTAAGCCTCAGCTTTCAGAGAGATGGGGGAGGGAGAGAGGGGAGATATAGGTATGTGTGTGTGTGTGTGTGTGTGTATGTATATATATATATATATATATATATATATATATATATATATATATATATATATATATATATATATATGGATCTTTGGTTGTTCGGGTTTTCTCCCGCGTAAGATTCGAAGTATCTAGGCAACGTTTCGATGAAGTCTCATTCATCATCTTCAGGCTTCTGTCTCCGGCTCTGTGCTTCTCAGAGGTAATGGAGATTGCAGCTGCTTCCTTCTTTTAACTGCCAGTGGGGTGGGACTTGATTGGGTGGGGCTTGGCTGTGTTCTGATTGGGTGGGGTTGTGTTCTCATTGGTAGGGGTTTGGCTATGTTCTGATTGGTTGGGGGTTGGTCGTGTTCTGATTGGTTGGAGCGTGTTCTGTTCAGGTGGGGGCTTGGTTGTGCTCAGGTTAGTCTTAGTTGCTGGGGATTTGAGCTGGAGAGTTGTGATCTGGCTGTTTGGCTTCTAGTTCGTGGTCCTGCTGCATCTTCATAGTGGGTGTCGGTTTGCTTCATGTATGGCTCAGAGGGGTTTGAAGTGGGTAGTGATGTGAGCTGCAGTGCAGCTTCTGGTCCATGGTCGTTTCTCATTTTCTGAATGGGTGGGAGTCTGTTTTCTACATGGAAGTGTGGTGGTGGCATCTTGTGTGGCTCTTATGGGTGTGGGTCCGGTGTCCTTCTTCATGTTAGGTATTCGTCTGTTCATGAGGCGGGTTTCCAAATGGCTGGAAGGCGGGAGGTGTCATCTCGTTTGTTCATGCTGTGTGGGCGTTTTTCTATCTCTATGGCTTCTCTGATTATTCTGCTGTTGAAGTGTTCGGTTTTGGCGATAATTCTGGTATTTTTAAAATCAATTTCATGTCCTGTGGCTTTGAGGTGTTGGACCAGGAGGAGGTCGTTTCTTCTTTTTTTGATTGAGTTCTTATGTTCTTCAATGCGTGCACTTATTCTTCTGTTAGTTTGTCCAATGTATGTGGTAGGGCAGGCAGTGCAGGGATTTCGTATACTCCTTGGTTTTCTAATTCGATTTTGTCTTTGGGGTTTCTTAGGATGGTGGATATTTTTCTGTTTGTGCAGAATGCTGTTTTGATGTTGTGTTTTTGGAGGATCTTGCTAATTTTGTCTGTAGTGCCTTTTATATATGGGAGGAGGGCTTTGCCGTTTTCTTGTTCTCTGTCTTGGATTTTGGTTGGGGTTTCTTTTTGGATTAGGTGGGTAATCTTCTTTCTTTGGAATCCATTGGCTGTAAGTACGTTGGTGAGAGTGTGTAGTTCGGTTTTTGGTGTTGTTCATCGGCTAAGCATTTTGTTCTGGAGATGAGTGTCTTGGCTACGGAATTGATCTGTGCTGGGTGGTGGTGTGAGAGTGCATGTAGATAGCGGTTAGTATGTGTTTTCTTCTGGTAGATGGTGTGTCCTAGGGAGCCATTGGATCTTTTGTATACCAAGACATCTAGGAAGGGAAGTTGATTGTTGGCTTCTGTTTCCATGGTGAATTGTATTTTGGGGTGTAGGCTGTTGAGGTATGTGAGGAAGTTGTTCAGTTTTTCTTTCCCGTGTGGCCAGATTATGAAGGTGTCATCTACGTATCTGAGCCAGAGTTTGGGTTTGTGGTTGTATTTTTCTAGAGCTTGTGTTTCAAAATGTTCCATGTAGAGGTTTGTGATGACAGGTGAGAGGGTGATCCCATGGGTGCTCCTTCTATTTGTTTGTATTTTTGTCCATTGTAGGTGAAGTATGTATTGGATAGGCAGTGGTTGGTCAGATCTAGGATGTGCTTGGGGGGGTTGTATTTGTTTTGGATGGCAGTCAAGGCTTCTTTTATTGGCACTTGGGTGAAGAGGGATATGACATCGAAGCTTACTAGTAGGTCATTAGGTTGTAAGTTTTGTTTCTTTATGATCTCAATGAACTGGAGTGAGTTTCTTACGTGTGAGTTGATGGATTCTGCATAAGGTTGTAGTTGTTTGGCAAGAAATTTGGCCAGGTTTTGTAGAGGTGAGCCTATGGAGCTGACTATTGGTCTGAGTGGGGTTCCTTCTTTGTGTATTTTGGGGAGACCATAAAGCTTGGGGCATCTGGATGATTTTTCTCTGGGTATGATCACTTGCTGGATTTCTTCACTGATGGGGGAGGCTTTTATTTTGGATTTGGTAGTTTTTTCTAGGTAGGTGGTGGGGTCTGTCTTTAGGGGTTTGTATGTGGGGTCTTGGAGTAGGTTGGTTAGCTTGGTTTGGTAGTCAGATGTGTTCATAATACATACTTCACCTACAATGGACAAAAATACAAACAAATAGAAGGAGCACCCATGGGATCACCCCTCTCACCTGTCATCGCAAAACCTCTACATGGAACATTTTGAAACACAAGCTCTAGAAAAATACAACCACAAACCCAAACTCTGGCTCAGATACGTGATGACACCTTCATAATCTGGCCACACGGGAAAGAAAAACTGAACAACTTCCTCACATACCTCAACAGCCTACACCCCAAAATACAATTCACCATTGGAAACAGAAGCCAACAATCAACTTCCTTCCTAGATGTCTTGGTATACAAAAGATCCAATGGCTCCCTAGGACACACCATCTACCAGAAGAAAACACATACTAACCGCTATCTACATGCACTCTCACACCACCACCCAGCACAGATCAATTCCGTAGCCAAGACACTCATCTCCAGAACAAAATGCTTAGCCGATGAACAACACCAAAAAACCGAACTACACACTCTCACCAATGATTTACTTACAGCCAATGGATTCCAAAGAAAGAAGATTACCCACCTAATCCAAAAAGAAACCCCAACCAAAATCCAAGACAGAGAACAAGAAAACGGCAAAGCCCTCCTCCCATATATAAAAGGCACTACAGACAAAATTAGCAAGATCCTCCAAAAACACAACATCAAAACAGCATTCTGCACAAACAGAAAAATATCCACCATCCTAAGAAACCCCAAAGACAAAATCGAATTAGAAAACCAAGGAGTATACGAAATCCCTGCACTGCCTGCCCTACCACATACATTGGACAAACTAACAGAAGAATAAGTGCACGCATTGAAGAACATAAGAACTCAATCAAAAAAGAAGAAACGACCTCCTCCTGGGTCCAACACCTCAAAGCCACAGGACATGAAATTGATTTTAAAAATACCAGAATTATCGCCAAACCGAACACTTCAACAGCAGAATAATCAGAGAAGCCATAGAGATAGAAAACGCCCACACAGCATGAACAAACGAGATGACACCTCCGCCTTCCAGCCATTTGGAAACCCGCCCTCATGAACAGACGAATACCTAACATGAAGAAGGACACAGACCCACACCCATAAGAGCCACACAAGATGCCACCACCACACTTCCATGTAGAAAACAGACTCCCACCCATTCAGAAAATGAGAAACGACTATGGACCAGAAGCTGCACTGCAGCTGCATCACTACCCACTTCAAACCCCTCTGAGCCATACATGAAGCAAACCGACACCCACTATGAAGATGCAGCAGGACCACGAACTAGAAGCCAAACAGCCAGATCACAACTCTCCAGCTCAAATCCCCCAGCAACTAAGACTAACCTGAGCACAACCAAGCCCCCACCTGAACAGAACACGCCCCAACCAATCAGAACACGGCCAACCCCCAACCAATCAGAACACAGCCAAACCCCTACCAATGAGAACACACCCCCACCCAATCAGAACACAGCCAAGCCCCCACCCAATCAAGTCCCACCCCACTGGCAGTTAAAAGGAGGAAGCAGCTGCAATCTCCATTACTCTGAGAAGCACAGAGCCGGAGACAGAAGCCTGAAGATGATGAATGAGACTTCATCAAACGCTTGCCTAGATACTTCGAATCTTACGCTGGGAGAACAACCAAAGATCCACATACAAATACCCACAGAACCTCAGAAAATCATATATATAATATTGCAAGTGGAGGTCACATTTGATTTGCAGGACTGCTTTGAACCTTCTTTCAAACCTCTCTTGGCTTCTCAATCAGGTTATCAGCCGGAAACGTTGTTAATGAGTGAAACTTATGGAGTCTTCAGGTGAAAGTAATAATTTAGATAATCGCTGGGTGGATGTCAGAAGCAGGCAGTCTCCTTACGAGAAGAAACCAACGGAGCACAGGAGAGGGGCAGATCAGTACTTTAGCCTAATTAGTTGCTGCTCAATAAAAGAAAGAGAGGAATGACTCTGCATCTCTGTCGGGAACAAATTGTCTGCAAGGAGAGCTTGAAGACTTTGACTTGGAGGATTTGGGTCTGAAGTATTTTTGTTTGAATTGGATTTGTTGGAACTATTATTTTGGATTGTTTTGTGAGGCTGGGTCAACAGTTGTGGATCGGAAGGAGAGTCCTTGGTGTACAGCTTTTGTTTGTTAGGACTGTTGCAAGCTAGCCCGTATCTGTTTATTTTGAAGGTGGACATAATATTTTTGTTCTCGACTCTAACAGACCATCTTTTGCAAAACGATGTATTTAACTTCAATGCAATAAATTGATTGACCAGCAAACAAAGTTATAGATTAATCATTACTTCAGAGCAACGCGAATCCCTTCAGTAATCAGGTAACTCAACTAGTGCCTGTTGTCAATCTCAAACTGTCTCAGCGGTAGCTGGAGCCCCTGCACCCCCTAAGGAGGAAAATCCCGTAGCTATGCCAAGAGGAATTTTCTGGGCAAACAGACATGAGTTCACATTTGGCAGTAGTACTAACTGTATTTTCAGTGAGGTGTCTGGAAGATTTTCCAACCGGTCAAGTAGAGTGGGTTTAGCTATTAGTTTGTTAACCGTAGAGTTGCCAAATGGGCTACTCATTAGTACAGGATAGCCCTACTATAGATACTTTCCAGGGTTTTTTAACAGATGAACACGCAACGTTCTGAACCCCGATTAACTCACCAAATTGCGGACCAGAAAGTTGAAGAACATATCCAGGGAACGCTCCGCAAAGAATATGGGCAGAAATTCCGCTTTGTTTATGGATCTAATAATGGAATGCCAAGCGGCTGCATTCTCAGGAAGGCCTGTCCTGATGCCTATCCAAGACGAGCTGGTCCCACGCAGAGTGTGCCGACTTTGGACCTACTTAATTACTCAGGGGTTACGGGATTAGCTCGCTTTATAACAACGTGGAGTAAACGTGATCTGCAGGAACCATCATTGTGTTTCAGCGTAACGATCCCACCCAAGGAGGGTGTACAATCGGCAAGACCTTGAAGAGGAGCCGATGAAGAAAGGCGTTACCGCTTAACGGGGTGCACGAAGCTTTCAGACGATTCCAGGAAGGCTGTAGCTTTTACGGGGGTTTGGGACATTTTAAGAATTCCTTGTACTCGGAGGGACTTGGGACCCAAACCAGAAACCGAAAGTGGCCCACCCAGGTTCAGTAACAGACCGATAGAAACCTTAGGGTCGGGTACAACGCCCACTTTCTCATCCTCAAATTGAACCGCAGCAGACCTGGACCTCCACATTTACTTTTGGACTACCTACAGCCCAGCAACTCGGAAGGAGGGAATTCAGCTGTGGGCACCGGTGGATTTAGGGCTAGGATGCTTTGAGGACTGCAGCCGTAGAAACATTTCATGCTCCTAGTGACTGTGATTCCACGACAGGAGTGGGAAACATGGGGAGCCGGAGTGTGGAACTGAAGTCAACTTGCTGCATACCCAAAACTATCAAGGCGTTTATGGGGATTTGGGTGAGGAAGGGAGAAGTTTTTTTGGTTACCTCAAACTCCATCTTCTTGTGTGTTGGAGTATCCCGGGTTATGCTATATACATCCCTAGGCTAGGGCTAGGAAGGTTTCTTTTTCCAAGCTCTGCATGTGTGGATCACCCGAGGCATGTCTCTCACAGGCTGGACATGTTGTCGCTCTGTTGCCTTCAATTCCTTCAGAGTCGCCTTATTTCACCGATTCGGGCTGCAGTGCGTGAGGCAGACCACCATTACCACACATCGTGTGTTTACCGATTGTCCCGTGGATTTGATACCAAGGCTCGGTAAGCAGGGGTAGGTTGTATTCATTGTCCGAGCTCTAATTAGTTAGCAACTCGAGAGTTTACAGAGGACCTAGCTCGGGATTTATTCGACCGTCTCTATGCACTTGTCTTCGCGAAGAAGAAGTCGGGGAACTTGCCTCTGTTGCGACCCATGACCCTGGAACTCTATCAACGTGAGAAATAGCTATCCTTACCGACTCAGCTCCCAATTGATGGAGGGTGTTGCACGAAGCTACATATTTCACTGTAAATTGGATTACGTGGAGCTGGCAATCCGGTTCGTGATGCGCTCAGTGAGATGTAGTGGGAGATTTCTTTAGTACTGCCATTGGCCATGCTTTGAGGTCACCGCCTTGGCTATCTGGTTTTAATTCAACGTTTCCTGCCAGTATTTCTCAACATCTGATGAACGTATATTTTCTAGTAGTTTTGGATAAGTTTGTAGTCAGTACATTTGGACGACATTTTGATTTATTCAAGATCCAGAGAGCAAGCATCTTTCGCAGCAGGTCTGCCATGCGTTTGAGCTTTTCGAGTATATGAACTTATGCTAAATTGAAAAGTTTGCTTTTCAGTCACAATAGAATTTTCTGGGACATGCATCATTTCTCCTGGTATTGCTAAGTGGGACCCCAAAAAGGTTGAGGCGCAGTGTTGAAGCCTCGCCGGGTCAAAGATGTACAACGTACTTTTGGGATTCGCCAACTATCATCTGACTTTTTGTTCCAGGTTTAGGCTAAAATAATGACCCCTATAACTCAGCTTTCTCCGGAAGTAGGTCCATTTGTGGGGGCCTCACAAACAACAGGCTTTTGACACTTTGAAAGTATCTCTAACCGAATCGATATTGGTGAAATATCCTGATCCGGATCGTCCATTTGTGGTCGAGACAGATGCTTCTAATGTCGCTATCGAGCAGTGCTGTTAGCAAGCTTTAGGTTATGAAATGCACTTCTGTTTCTCATGAGCATTATTCTAGGAAGCTTACAGCTCGGAGCGCAACCACCATCTGGGAAAAGGAGTTATTAAGCTATTACATACAGCTTTTGAGACCTGAGACATCATTTGAGGGGCTCCGCACAAGGTGGAGGTTCCGGACGGATCATCAAATCTGGAGCATTTGACCAAGGGTTAGGAAATTGAATCAACGGCAGATTCGCTATCGTTATTTTTGCCAGATTCAATTTCTCTGTTACTTCTTTATCGCTCCAAGTGGACAGAACCGAGTGGCTGGATGCGCTATCTCGGAAACCAGAGTATACTATGTGCCGTAAGATCTTCCTTTACGGATGGTGTTAGCACACCGGAATTTAGCCGTACCACAGGAACCGTAGACGAGCGGGCCTTACTACCACGAGGCGCAATATTTGGTGCGCGGGACGCGTAGGAGACGGGGGACAAGCTATCCCCATCTCCATGCCAGGTCTTTTTGAAGACGCCATCTGCTTCGGCATCGGGTTATTATGTACCTTACCAGACCGTTGAGTGCCCTTACCGCGACACAACGTCGCGATAACTCTAAGCCGCCGGTCAGCTTGGCTTACAAAACCTTGCATTTGGTCACCCGACTTTGGTGGCCCTGGTTCATGATGCAGTCCTTCACGCCGCTTCTTGGCGCTCAATGGTAAGTGTGTTGAAGTTGCGGCCAGGTGCAATCCCCTGGACTTTTGCAACCCTTGCGACTCCAAGCAGGCCGCGTGGGGAGCCGACCCATGACTTTCTGACACTAATATTTTCGCCGGGTTCACAATATGCTAGGTAGTGGATATGCTGGAATGGCTCATTTGCCCCTCACGGAATTAAGCACGTCTCCACCACGTTCAAGAGCCAAAGAGTCTTTCGCCCACATGACCGCCGATAGAGTGGTTTTGACTGGGTCCAGTTGACAAGACTTTGGAACAATTAATGGCGGCTTTGCAAGAAAAGACAGTTTGCCGCCAGCACCATCCAAACTGATATGGCAGAGAAGGTGGATTGGATTCTACCAATATTTGAGGTGTTTTGGTCAATGTGCATGACAAACGATTGGGCGATAATATCTCCCATTAGCAGAATCTCACGCTAACAAACCCGCAGCACACCTCCACTCGTGTCACGCGTATTTGCAATGGTTGGTCATCCTGCTTCTTCCCATTAACTATGTTAGATTCCGGTTCCTGAGAGACCGAGAGTTTTGAAGAACTACACGCAGTTCACGGTCTCATTGATGCAACAATTGGAACAAGGCAAAAGAAGATTATGTTGCCTAAGACGGTCCTGCTGGGCAACGCCCG
>NC_142008.1:20589058-20604072 GCF_049901715.1 Pseudonaja textilis | reverse complement strand
ACAACCACTGTGGCGATTCATTTAAGAACTGTGGCAAGAAATATAAAAAGAGGGGCAAAATTCATTTAACAATTGTCTTATTTAGCAATAGAAATTTTTGGTCTACTTACGAATAGAAATTGTGCTCATAAGTTGAGGATTACCTGAAATCAGCTTTGACAGTATTCAAGAGGAAGCATATGGGAACAAATTGTTCACAGACTAGTTGAATCACAAAAAGAGCATAAAAAGCACTAGCTAAACAGGAGCTGATACCACCATAGGAATAGCTGGACTGTTCCTTCAGAATTGTACAATAACCTTACTCAGAAAAATGCCTGCAGGCTTAGGATACAGGAAAGCTTTCAGTTCAAATTAGAATGAGTAGGTAGCTATATTTCTTAACAGAAAACAACAAGAGATTTTTGGATAATATGATAAACAAACTTGACCAGGATGGAGAACATTTTAACTGATGTGTTTTATATCAAATATGTGAAAGAGATTTTTATTTTTATTATTATTATTATTATTATTATTATTATTATTATTATTATTATTATTATTATTATTATTATTATTATTATTATTATTTATTGTTCAGCTTAATGCTAAAAGTGAAAAAGATAACCTTTTTGTGAATTAACTTGCCACTGACCTTTCCCCTATTAATATTGCCCAGGGTGGAGTATTAAGCTAACTGGAAAGATTAATGCAGTTATTGCAAAGCAGTAATTTGAAAGGTCAAAGTATTATGAAAATTTGGTAGACAAATAGTGTACCATGCCATTACAGTCAGAATAAACACTCTTTGTTTTATTTTTAAAATATACAGATAATAGAGAAAGATGCTTGTTATTGCTTATCTCTTCCCCCCTTTGAATGGTTTGACTGAGTTCTACATGAATCTCTCTATCGTTGCACCAATCCTCTCTTCCCCTCAGTGACAACCAGGAAGCATTTCTGTGTCCTTATAGGATGGTTGCAGATTGTGTACAGGTAGTTCTTGACCTATGATCACAATTGTGCCCAAAATTTATCTTCTTGAGTGAGACATACGTTAAGTGAGTTTTGCTACATTTTATGACCTTTCCCGCCACAGCTGTTAAGTGAATCACTGCAGTTGTTAAGTCAGTAACCTGGTTGTTAAGTGAATCTGGCTTCCCCATTGACTTTGCTTGTCAGAAGATTAAAAAGGCGGATCGCATGCCCTTGGGACCCAGTAATGGGTCATAAGTATGAACCGGTTGCCAATTTTGATGATGGGGAGGCTTCAAAGGTCGTAACTGACAAATGTTCACAAGTCACTTTTTTCAGTGGCCGTTATAACTTTGAATAGTCACTAAGTGAACTGTTGTAAGTTGAGGACTATCTGTACCAGAACAAGCAATGAAATGTGATTGTTTTTTAGAGAAAATTTTCACATTGACGGTGTTAATATTGATGGAAACAAGTGACTGATGAATGTATGCATTTCTCTGTGTAGATTTCTATTTTTAAATGTATGAACAAAGTCAACTTGAGAAACAAGTTTGAGTTGTGGAAATTTAAAAATTATGTGAGGCTGAAGCTAAAGTACTAATGTTCAGACTTCAATCCTGACACCTATTAATCGCTCAACAACACTGTTTCTAGCAAGGCTTTGATACAGACTCTTCTGTAAGCTGTCCTCCCATAATGGTTATTATTGTCTAAAGATCTAAGTCAATTAAAGTCCTGTTCATTTGTGTTTCATGTGCTTTCTGTTTCCAACTCCTGATTTCAATTTAGAAAAAAAAATCCAAAATTGAACTTGGAGACAATGAGGAATAAACAAACAACTTTCAGTTGGACACTCAGTGGTTATTTCCTGTATTAGTCCATCCTCTGTATTAAATCCTCTTTATGAATTACTGCCTTGTGGTGGCAAAGGGGTTTGCGTAGCACAATGAAACTATGAGCTATGCCGTGCAGGGCCACCCAAGACAGACAGGTCACAGCAAAGAGCTCCACTGGAGAAGGAAATGGCAATCCAGTATCTTTGCCATGAAACCCCCATGGACAGTACCAAAAGGCAAAAAGATATGATGCTGGAAGATGAGCCCCTCAGGTCGGAAGGTGTCCAATATGCTACTGGGGAAGAGCAGAGGGCTAGTACTTGTAGCACCAGAAAGCATGAAGTGACTGGGTCAAAGCTGAAAGGGCGCTCAGCTGTGGATGTATCTGGTGACGAAGGAAAGCCTGATGCTGTTAAGATCTATACACCATAGGAACTGGAATGTAAGATCCATGAATCAAGGCAAGCTGGACGTGGCCACACAAGACATGACAAGATGGGGAAGAAGGCGGAGCCTCCTTGCTGATGGACCATAGATCGCGACTGTCTGCGGCTATGGTCCATGCTCTTTCATTGGAGAGCCCTGATCATTACGATTAGGGGCTGAAGCTGCCTTGGAAGGGCGGCAGAGTAAAGGGAAGCCGCAAGCCAGGTTGAGGGGAACCGCATCTCCCCCCCTGGGCTTGGTCTTTTTCCCCCGAAGATGACTGCAGCGGTGGTTTAAAATGGCCACCCCGAAGAGGAGGACTCAGCTGGATTAAGATTTGTGCAGGAGGAAAGAAAGAGGTGGATAACATCTGAACCGGGACAACTGGGCAACACAACTATACAAAAGTACCCCGGGATTAAGGTAACATGGAATTTTTAAGAAAAGAAAAGTGAGTGGCGAAATTACAAAGGGACAGGAAAAAAAATAAGAAAATATTTTCAACAGCTAAGCGGGGCTTCAAACCAGGAAAGGAAGAAGCCAGAACTAAAGATTTAACTAAATTGGACTAAAATATTTTGGAAATAAACAGGCATAAAATAAAGCTGGACTTAAGATTGTCAAAAAACAATAATAATAAAGTTTACAAATTGGAGACTGGACTGTGCTGGAATATTGAGGTTCGAAAAACCCTAAATAAAAAGATAGGGGAAAAAGGTGAAGACTTTGTATAATGGAGAGTGCCACCTTTTGACAAAAACTTGAGCTCAAACAAAAGGGAAAGCATCCTGTTTCTGAATGAACTTGTGTTGATATAACATTAAAGAAATATTGAAACAAAGTAAGAATCTTAGGAAGTGAAAGCAGAACTAGAATAAAGAAAAAAGCAAGGAAAGACTTGACTGTGGGATTGATTGATATTTTTGGTATAGACCCTGGGCTGGAACAACTGAGAACTTTAGAAAATTGAAAGAAGAAAGAAGGAAAATAAAAGTGGTTTTTTTTTTTTGTGAACTTTAACGATCATAAAATACAAGAGTGTGTAATGATGATACCTCTTCGGGAATTAAAAATGGAACTTAAAAATATGAGAGAATTACTACAGGAAAGAGCTGAATCACTTTGCTCTGTGTTAGAAAAAATGGAAATGGCGATTGAAGAACAAGAAGAAAGAGCTTCAGAGGAGGAGGAGTTGACTCAAGGAGAAGACATTTTAAATAGACAATTAACACAAAGAACACTACAAAGAAATGGGGAAAGAAGGAAGGTTAAAAAGTTGAGATTTAAGAAGGAAATCAAAGTGGGGAATGCCTGTGAAGTCAGGAGAGGTAGAAAGACCCAGCAGAAAAGGGGAAAGGAAGATATCAAGAAAGAGAGGGATATAAACTGGAATGAGAAAAGATATGGGGAAAAGAAGGGGAAGAGAAGCAGTAAGAAATAGGTGCATGATATAAAGAAATACGGAAATAGTAAAATGTTGAAAAGAAATTGTTTTTTCAGAGATAATGGTTGATGAATTAAAAAGGGGATTCTGCAGGGTGCCAAGGGGTAATAAGAATATTTCTGCAATTAAAAATATTGAGAAAATAGGGTAATATAGATACTGATAACTCTTATTAAAAATCAAGGGGGGGAAAATATGCTGTGGAATCCAAATGAAAATATGTAATGATTATTATTGTAACTTCTTAAAAATAATGGTTTATTGGGAATCGATGGGGGAATAAAGGTATATTTTAATCATTGAGGTATCACACTCAAAGCAGTAAAAGGGGAGAAATCTATACTTGTTTGGGTTTTTTTAGTGTTAAAATTTGTATTAATCTAGAATTTATAAAAAGAATGTGTAATGGAAAGGGAATGTGACAGACTAAAGAACCAACTAAATTAATAAGTTAATATAGACTATTAAAAGCAAGGAGAGACATTGGTAACTTATTATTATTATTATTATTAGGCAAACACATGTTTATCTTTATTTTCAAAATAAATATTAAAGGATTATATTTGAAATAATTGAAATGAAACAAAAAGATGTTTCGATTGAGATTAATGAAAGAGGCTAGAATTAATGTGTTTGTTTTCTCTCCTTACTGAAAATTTGGAATGGAAAAGGTAATAATAGAATTAAGTATGCATATATGAATGTATAATTGTTGTCATATTTGTATGTAAAGGTGATGACCCAGAAATATGTTGTCCACTAAAAAGAAATTTTTGTTTTTAATGTGAAAAACTGAATAAAATTTGTTAAAAAAAAAGACATGACAAGACTGAACATCGACATCTTAGGAATCAGCTAAGTAAAATGGGCAGGTATGGGTGAATTTAATTCAGATGACCATCATACTACTGCAGGCAAGAATCCCTCAAAAGAAATGGAGTATCCATTTCTAGCAAGAAGGGAAGCAAAAGGCAAGAGAGAAAGATTTTTTTTATTTGTCAACTGCTTACAAGGTAATAGGTAAAAGTAAAAACATAGTTATAAATACATGAATACATATAAGAGAAAAAAAAGAAACAATAGGACCGGGACGGCAGGCATGTTGGTGCACTTATGCACGCCCCCTACAGACCTCTTAGGAAAGGGGTGAGGTCAATAGTAGACAGTCTAAGGTTAATGTTTTTGGGGTTTGGGGAAAAAACCAAAGTCAGGAAGAGTATTCCAGACATTGACCACTCTGTTGCTGAAGTCGTATTTCCTGCAATCAAGTTTGGTGTGATTAACCTTGAGTTTCTATCTATTGTTTGCTCTTTTGTTGTTACGGTTGAAGCTGAAGTATTCATTGACTGGTAGGAATTGCAATGTATGATTTTATATACGATAATTAGATCGGACTGAAGGCGGCGTAGTTCTAGGTTTTCTAGGTCTAGAATTTCGAGTCTGGTGGCATAAGATGTTCTGCAATGAGTAGAGGAGAGGAGAACTCTTCTTGTGAAATATTTCTGGACTTTCTCAACTGTGTTAATATCAGATATGTAATGTGGGTTCCAGACTGATGAGCTGTATTCGAGTATTGGTCTAGCAAATGTTTTGTATGCTCTAGTTATTAGTGTAATATTACCAGAGAAAAAGCTACATAAGATTGGGTTAACAAATCTTAATGCCTTTTTGGCTATGTAGTTACAGTGGGCTTTGGCATTTAGGTAATTTGAGGTGATACTCCAAGATCCTTCACAGAGTTTGGATCATCAACAAGGGTTTGACTATTCAGCCTGTATTTTATTTTCTGATTTTTTTTGCCAATATGTAGGACAGAGCATTTATTTGTTGAGATTTGAAGTTGCCATTTGTTTGACCATTCTGATACATAGTCAAGGTCTTTTTAAAGGGTAGCAGTATTGTCTGTGGTGCTGAATAGCTTTACATCATCAGTGAAGAGAACGCGGTTGTTCTTGATATGATCACAGATGTCATTTATGTTGAGTATGAAAAGAGTTGGTCCTAGAATACTGCC
The DNA here is from genome assembly GCF_049901715.1 of Pseudonaja textilis. Lineage (NCBI taxonomy): Eukaryota > Metazoa > Chordata > Lepidosauria > Squamata > Elapidae > Pseudonaja > Pseudonaja textilis. Next base: position 20,598,392 of record NC_142008.1, on the reverse strand, counting down.
TTGGGGGACACCACTGTTGACAGGTACAGAATTCTAATTTTGACCATTTGTTGTCTGTTTGACAGGAATGCTTCTATCCAGTTATGCAGGTGTCCAGAGATACCGTAAGATTTTAATTTTAGGAGTAGTTTGTCATGTATCACTGAATCAAAGCTTTACAGAAGTGTATGTAGATTGCATCTATTGTTTTGCCCTGATCGAGTTGTGTAGTCCAAATATTTTTGCAGTGTAAGAGTTGCAGATTACATTATAGTTTTTTCCTAAAACCAAATTGTTTATTAGAGAGTACCGTATATACTCGAGTGTAAGTCGACCCGAATATAAGCCGAGGCACCTAATTTTGCCTCAAAAAACTGGGAAAACTTATTGACTCGAGTATAAGCCGAGTTTTTCAGCACATTTTTTGTACTGAAAAAACCCCCTCGGCTTATATTCGAGTCAGATTCCCTCTGAAAAAAAAATGGTGTGGAGCTCCGGATCTGGGCAGCTGCTTCCCTGCTTCCGTGTTTCTTTTGCAACTTGTAAGCATGGGGGTAATCGGAAGCAGAAAAGTTCTTGCATGAGGATATATTGTTTTTCTTTATTTAACTGTTTTAGGGGGGAAAGACCCACCATCATGTGAGAATGCTCAGACACGAAATCTATCTGCCTGAAAATAAGTGTGTGTGTGTGTGTGTGTGGGATTTTAACAGAGGGAAGACATAGGGAGAAGGCAAAAGCGACGGAAGATCCTTCAACCCTAGCTGCTTTCAGTCCGCCGGGAGGAGGAGGGGGAGGAGGAGGTGAGGGAGCGGCTCGCGTTGTTTTCTGAGATCGCAGAAAACAACGCGAGCCGAGGTGGCTTCGTTTCCTCAGCCCTAGCTGCTTTCAGTCCGCTCGGGAGGAGGAGGGGGAGGAGGAGGTGGCTTTTCTGAACTTTTCTGCTTCCGATTACCCCCATGCTTACAAGTTGTAAAGGAAACACAGAAGCAGGGAAGCGGCTGCCCAGCTCCGGAGCTCCACACCATTTTTTTTTTCAGAGGGAATCTGACTCGAATATAAGCCAAGGGGGGTTTTTTCAGCACAAAAAATGTGCTGAAAAACTCGGCTTATACTCGAGTATATACGGTAGGTTGTTTGTTTCTAAGTGGAGGATGATGGATTGGTTAATAATTGATTCCATGACTTTACAGGTGATGCAGCATAAAGAGATTGGTCTGTAATTTTCAACTAGGCTGGGGCTTCCCTTTTTGAAGATGGGGATGACTATGGCTTGTGACCATAGTTTTGGCAAGGAGCTGGTCCTGAAAGATTTTTCAAAGATTATGCTTAGAGGTTCTGCTATGGCAGTTGGTAGCTTTTCTAAGAAGGCACATATTCCATCCAGTCCATTAGATTGCATAGCGCTATCTTCTGTAAAATCTATATGTATTAGATCATTGTAGTTGTCTGTGGTTTGGCTAAGAAATACTGGGCATGATCCATTTCTGTTTACAAATACTGAGCTAAAGAATGTGTTAAAGAGGTTGGCTTTAATAGTGTCATCGTTGCAGTCTTTACTATTAGGTCCTTTCAGGGGTGGGATGGACTTTGAATCTTTTAGTTTGTTGTTTACAAAATTGTAGAAAGCGTGGGTGGAATTGGTGCATAGAAGTTTTTCTTCTTGTTTAATGTGATAATTGGTGCATTCAGTTTTTATCTGGTGGCATAAATTTTGTATCAGCTTTTGAAGTTGGCAACGTGACCAGATTTGTTTTTCCGCCAAAGTGATTTCTTTTTGGATTGAAGCTTCCTTATTGTTTTGGGTAATCTGTTTTTTTCTGGTTTTGGTCGTTGTTAATGGTTGTTGGGTATATGGATACACCAACCAGGTTTGGGTTGAATAAATATGTAAACCTAGGATTAAGTGTCTATGTAGCTTTAAGCACAAGAAACTGCAATGTCATTGTGGGTGCGGTTGCAGGCAGTAATAAAGGTAGGAAGGGAAACGTAATAGACCCGGCTTCTGGATGCACCTGGTTCTGTTCCTGGTCTGCTGCCTGCTGGAACGTCTATCTGCTTGCTTTTGGAGGCTACTGTGCCAGATACCATTTCAACTTAACACAAGGACTGTTTGCCTAGTGAGCTGAGGATTCAGCGTTGTCTTTGAGAGAAAGGTATCGGGAGGAGAAGATTTATAAGCAGATAAGGACATAGTATTTACTGTTAATGGACTTGATAACTGGATGGATATACTGGATAATGATATATGGACTGAATGACACTTCTTAATCTCTGTGTGAATTAAATAACTATTTTATAACCACAAACAGTGTTTTTGTCTCCAGTGTGTGTATACTCTTGGGCCCACTCTCTCTCTCATTTGCCTGCCTGGCTTGACTGCTGCTGCATACTCTGCTTGGGGGTTTATCCCAAAACACTAACATTGGTTATGGGCCCAGCAGAGTGCGCACAGTCTAACTAACCAGGATATAGCAGTGAGAGCTGGTGTGAGTTGCACATTACTGTAAATACAAACTGTTTGTTAAATAGTTGTTTATCACAAGAGCAATGGCACAAGTACATTTGCCAAATCTGTCCATGATATCCAGACTAGATGGAACAAACTATGTTTCATGGTCAATGAAATGTAGTTTACTTCTACGAAGAGAAGGTTTGTGGGACATAATAACAAACCCACCAGATGTATCTAATTTAAATCCCAATGATGAAGAGGATTATAAACTGATACAAGATTATGAACGAAAGAATGAACAGGCTTTGTGCATCATAGGTCTCACCCTGTCTGACCAGCAACTCATTCATATCCGTGGAGTGGAAACTGCTGCAGACTGCTGGGAGAATCTCAAAAGGATTTATGTTCGTGACAGTGTAGGAGCTCATATCAATCTTACACGGAAGCTGTTTAGAACACATCTTGAGATAAATGGAGACATGTTAACTCATTTAAACTGTATGAAAAGCATTTTTCAAGAATTACAAGAAAAAGAGCTTATATTTAATGAGTTGCAACAAGTATACATCATACTGTCTTCTTTGGATCGAAGCTATGATGATTTTGTGACTGCATTAGAGGTATTGCCAAAAGACAGTTTATCAGTAACTGAGATTACCGGCAGGCTATTAGAAGAAGCCAGAAGAAGATTTGAACGTGACCAGCTGAGGGAAGATAAGCCTAATAAAGCAGAGAAATTATCTTCAAAGCTTGAGAGAAACCAGCTGTGTAGAGTAAAGCACCCGGAAGAAAAGAAGTTATCTTCAACGGCATACACAATTAAAAAGTGTTTTAATTGTGGAGGCAGAGGACATTTGGCAAGATTCTGCAGAAAAGGAAAAAGCCAGAATGTAAAGAAGCCAAAGAAATCCTTTGAACTGGCCATGTTTAGCAATTGTGATGTGAAGAATGATTTATGGGTGGTGGACAGTGGTGCATCCCACTGCATCACGAGAGATAAGACAAAGTTTCTAAAAATGTCTACAAGTTCTCAACGTATATCACTCGCAAATGGTTGGCACCTCAAGGCCAAGGGTGAAGGTATTGCTTATTGTCCATGTTTAAACCAGAATATAAACATGTTGTATGTACCACAGTTAAAGATGAACTTACTTTCTGTAAGAGTATTGGATAAACTAGGATATGTGGTTACATTTAAGAATAATAAGTGCATACTGAGATAACAAAAAGGTAACTGCAGCTTTAAATGGAACATTATATGTCTTACATGACAGTAAGAAAGGGGAGGCACAGACTGTATTTAATAATATCAAGCCTCATGATGAATGTATCCATTTATTGCATAGGCGTTTGGGGCATGTAAATTTTAAAATGCTAAAACGTACAGTAGAGTTATCTGAAGGTATAAGGTTAAAACCCTGTGATAAGTATTTGCGTTGTAATGTCTGCTGTGAAGATAAGAGTAAAATATTGCCTGCAAATAGGCTAAATGGTTTCAAAACTACAGAACCTTTAGAAGTAGTATTTGCAGACATTATTGGTCCAAAGAAACCCAGTATGGGGGGTGCTCGATATATACTGAGCATTATGGACCATTACTCTAGATATGGGTTTTGCTACCTAATGAAAAGCAAAACTGAAACATATCAACATTTCTTCAATTGGTTAAGGTTTGCTGAAACAAAAACCAAACGGCAACTTATAACCCTGGTGACAGATAATGGCACGGAATTTGTTAATAGCAAATTCCAGAATAGGTTAAAGGCAGCTGGAATAGCTCACAAGACATCTGCACCATACAGACCACAACACAATGCATTTGTTGAAAGGCGAGGCCAAACATTGCAGGCGATGACCCGTACTATGTTAACTGATTCTGGGTTACCTGATTCTTTGTGGGGGGAGGCCACAATGTGTGCTAATCATTTATTAAATAACGTTGTTAACTCAACCACTGGTGAAATACCATTCACCATGTGGCATGGCAGGAAGCCTGATTTGAGTTACTTGCACACATTTGGTGCACCAGCATGGGTGCATATCCCTACACAACTCAGGTGTAAAGGGCAACACAGAGCTAAACAGTTATTCTTCGTTGGTTACCAAGCTAACCATAGGGCCTATAGATTTTGGGAGAAAGGCACATCTAAGGTGTTATGTAGTGCTAATGCCCAATTTCTAGAGCACGTAGGATGGGATAAGTTAGAACAGGATAACAATAACGAGGTGATTATTGAATCATACAGAAATCCCATTAAGTATCCCTGTAACTTTAAAAATAATGTAAAGGAAGAAGTACAGGAAGAAGTACAGCCCCTAGAGGAAGAAATAGCTGAGGATGAGGAACAGGTAGTAACTCAACCAAGCCCAGTAATACCCAGAAGGACTACACGTATTTCTAGACCGCCTGATAGATACCAGGCTAATACAGTGTGTCAGGAAAATAGAATCCCAAATACTGTGGATGAGATTAAAAGATATCCTTCTAAAGAGAAAAAAAATTGGTATGCAGCTATCAATAAGGAATTGAAATCATTGAAGGATATGAAAGTGTATGAAAACGTGAGATTACCTAGTAATGAAAAACCCATTGGATGCAAATGGATTTTTAAAATAAAAACAGATAAGGATGGAAACACAATCCATAAGGCAAGGTTAGTAGCCCAAGGCTTTAGACAAAGTGCAAAAGACTATGATGAAGTATTTGCACCTAGTCTGAAAGCAGCAACGTTAAGGGCAGCATTAGTGTGGGCAGCAAGCAAGCATTATATAGTTAACCATCTTGATGTGGAAACTGCTTACTTGCATGCTCCACTAAGACATACTGTTTATATGAAAAGGCTTAATGGATTTAAAGGAGACAATAATAATGATTGTTGGTTGTTAAAGAAGAGCCTTTATGGTCTTAAACAATCGGGCTATGAATGGAACCAGTATATTGTAAAGGAACTGACCAATATAGGGTTTAAAGCTGGTTTAGCCGACCCATGTCTATTTAAGAGAGAAAAGAATGGGAAGATATCATTATTATTGTTGTTTACTGATGATATTGCTCTGATAACTAAAACTAATGATGAAGCAAATGAAATAATATCATCATTAGCCAAGAAAATAAAAATCAAGCAATTAGGGGAGATAAAGAGATATCTAGGATTGAATATACTGAGAACACAGAAAGGTTTTAAGATATCTCAGGAAGATAAGATATCTAAATTGCTAATAGATTATAAGATGGAACTTTGTAAGTCTGCAAAGACTCCAATGAGTCAGGATATTTGCAAAATGGATACTCAAAGTCCCAAATGTGATAAGGCATTATATCAATCTTTGGTTGGTAGCTTATCATATATTAGCAATTGGTCAAGGCCAGATATTGCTTTTAGTATTAATCAGCTGGCACGACACAATAATGACCCGCTTCAATGTCACTGGATAGCATTGAAAAGAATCCTAAGATATCTTAAAGGTACATTACACCATGCACTGTATTTAGAACCAAAAGGTGATCTCATATTGAGTGCTTATGCAGATGCTAGTTTTGCAGCAGAAAGAGATACTAGAAAGTCGACTTCAGGAACAGCCATAATGCTGGGTAAGACGTTAATAGGCTGGAAGTCAATAAGGCAACAGCATATAAGTTTGTCTACTATGGAGGCAGAATTCTCCTGTTTATCTTTATTGTGTACTGAGTTGATTATGTACAAACAAATGTTGAAGGATATGGGTATAACTGTACATTACCCTATAGTTGTACATGAAGATAATCAGGCAGCAATTCAAATGGCCACTAATATTGCAGTTAAAACGAGAAGTAAACATACAGATTTGAGATATCTTAATGTAAGACAGTCTGTACAGAGTAAATTGATACAGCTGAGTACTGCATGTCAGAGGACAATGTAGCTGATCATTTTACTAAAGCCCAAGGTGCTATTAAGCATCTAGAGAGTTGTGAAAAATATGGGTTTAGAATGTAAGGCATTACATATTTATATCACCCAAAGGGGAGAATGTTGGGTATATGGATACACCAACCAGGTTTGGGTTGAATAAATATGTAAACCTAGGATTAAGTGTCTATGTAGCTTTAAGCACAAGAAACTGCAATGTCATTGTGGGTGCGGTTGCAGGCAGTAATAAAGGTAGGAAGGGAAACGTAATAGACCCAGCTTCTGGATGCACCTGGTTCTGTTCCTGGTCTGTTGCCTGCTGGAACGTCTATCTGCTTGCTTTTGGAGGTTACTGTGCCAGATACCATTTCAACTTAACACAAGGACTGTTTGCCTAGTGAGCTGAGGATTCAGCGTTGTCTTTGAGAGAAAGGTATCGGAGGAGAAGATTTATAAGCAGATAAGGACATAGTATTTACTGTTAATGGACTTGATAACTGGATGGATATACTGGATAATGATATATGGACTGAATGACACTTCTTAATCTCTGTGTGAATTAAATAACTATTTTATAACCACAAACAGTGTTTTTGTCTCCAGTGTGTGTATACTCTTGGGCCCACTCTCTCTCTCATTTGCCTGCCTGGCTTGACTGCTGCTGCATACTCTGCTTGGGGGTTTATCCCAAAACACTAACAATGGTACATATAGTTTGATGACTCTTTTGACTTCAAGTAAAAATATGTTGTAATGGTCTTCTACAGTATTGCATCCAGAGAATAGAAATTGCCAATCAAGGGATGAGAGATTGTTATCTATAAGATCATAGTTGCCTTTTTTGAAGTTATAATTGGGGATTCCGTCGTTGTGATGATTTTTATGTGGATGTATGTTGAGACAAAAGTCAATCATGCTATGGTCACTGTTGGAAAAGGGTTCTTTACTTTGTATTCCATAAATTGAATTCAAACTATTGCAGAAGATGAGATCGAGGCAGTTGTTAAGTCTAGTATTGTTGGTTACTAGTTGTTCTAGTCCCAGATTTGTTACTGCATTGTAGAAGGTTGCAGGTGTGGGTTCTGTTGTACATTCGTTAAGGGTCTAGTTAATATGAGGTAGATTGAAGTCACCAAGAAAGATAAAAGTATGTGGGCAGGATGCTGTCCATGTTTGTAGTGTATTTAGCTTGTTCACATGTTCGATGTCATAATCCAGGGTTCTGCAACATAGTAAGAACCGAAATGTGATATTTAAGGACAGTTCACAGATGATGGTCTCAGGAATAGCAAGCTCCTGGGTAACTTGGATGTTTTTTAGATGTAGGACTTTTTATAGAAGATAGCAATACCACCTCCTCTACGGATTTCACGATCTGATTGGGAAACATGATAGTCTCTTACTGTGGTAATGGAGTCAGGGAGAGATGCATTGAGCCATGTTTCACAGACAAATATAGTGTTGAATTTAGCCGTATTTAGTAAGAGGAGAAATTCAGGTATTTTATTCACAAGGCTTCTTGCATTGAATAGCTTGCATTTAAGGCCAGTCATGGTTGGAATAGAGGTAGTTAGGGGTGTGCATGCCTAGTTTTAACTGATGTTGGATTGGATAGGGTGGGTTTGGATGCGGAGTTGTGGGTTGTGTACACCCAAATAAATACACCCAATACACCCAATTTAATGCAAAGTTCCAGAGAACAGCTGGAAGAGATAAGAATGCCTTCTTAAATGAACAGTGCAAAGAAATAGAAGAAAACAATAGAATAGGGTGGACCAAATATCTCTTCAAGAAAATTGGAGGTATGAAGGGAATGTTTATGCAAAGATGGGCATGATAAAGGACCAAAATGGCAGGGACCTAACAGAGGCAGAAGAGATTAAGAAGAGGTAGCACAATTACACAAAACTGTACAAGGATGAGCTTAACATCCCTGATAACCATAATGGGGTGGTCACTGACCTTGAGCCAGACATCCTGGAATGTGAAGTCTATGGTTTTCCTAGTTGCAATGTATGGCTGTGAAAACTGGACCATAAGAAAGGCTGAATGCCAAAGAACTATGGTGCTGGAGAAGACTCCTGCAAGTCCCTTGAACTGCAATCAAATCGGTCAGTCCTAGAGATCAACTCTGACTACTCTTTAGAAGGCCAGATCCTGAAGATGAAACTCAACTACTTTGGCCACCTATTGAGAAGGAAGGACTCACTGGAAAAGATGCTGGAAAAATTGAGGGCAATAGAAGAACGGGACAACAGAGAATGAGGTGGCTGGATGGAGTCACTGAAGCAGTAGGCATGAGTTTAAATGGACTCCGAGGGCCATGGTAGAGGACAGGAAGGCCTGGAGGAACATTGTCCATGGGGTCGTGATGGGTCGGACACGACTGTGCAATTAACAACAACTGTATTAAATGCCTTTTCCTCTTCTCATTGAGAGTCCTGTGGAATACTTCACATCTTGCCTATGGCCCAAATAACCAATACAATCCTGTTACATACTAATTTTCTTTTGAGCTCTGTAATTGTAATATATCTTGCTTGCCTGTTACAATAGCAGAAGACCAAAAGCCAAAATTAAACAGCACAAGATAAACCAGAGTATAATTAGCAAGAATGTCAAAGTTATTCTTCAGTGTTATTGTTGGAGGTCAAAGCAGAGGTTGGTTTATCTGTTTAACATTTTTTGTCTTTTAATGACTTTCCTTTTCTTAATCATCAATTTACTGCTGTTAAATTTCACCTGTATTGTTTGATTTAGTATGAATTATAAAAATAAGCTTTGCAGAGGTGCTCAGTGAGTCTGTGGTCACCATGGAGATAATGGAAGAGTAGAATAAAATAAAACTCCCTCAAATAAGAAGAATAATTAACAAACTCAGGTTAAACATAACTAACCATGTTAAAATTATTAAAATGAAAGAATATATTACTCATCCTTTCTTACTGCCATTTTTCTAAAAGTTCCTCCTTTTTCTTGGGATTTTCCTTGAGATACTTTTTTCCTCTTT
>NC_142008.1:20532877-20588958 GCF_049901715.1 Pseudonaja textilis | reverse complement strand
ATGTGGATGAAGGGGACGATTTATTGTTTCTGGTCTTCCTATTGAAGGCTTCCAGTTGATAGTTTGAGTCTACTCCAGTTGTTCAATTGTACATCTAATGACTAGAATGCCCAGGTATTAATCATCTTGATGCTATTTCTGCCACCTAGTTTGGACTAAGGTCTTCTTTATTTTCTGATGTATTCGTTACAGGGAGTCCTTAACTTACAACAGTTCATTTAATGACTATTCAAAGTTACAGTGGCACTGAAAAAAGTGACTTATGACCATCTTACACATTTGCAACCATTGCAGCATCCCCTGGTCGTGTAATCAAAATTCAGACGCTGGTTCATATTTATGATGATTGCAGTGTCCTAGGGTCACTGCCTTTCTGGTAAGCAAAGTCAATGGGGAAGCTGGTTTCACTTAATAAACCATGTTATTAATTTAACAACTGCAGTGATTCACAAACAACTATGGCAAGAAAATTTGTAGAAAGGGGCAAAATTCACTTGACAAATGTTTCGCTTAGCAACATGAATCCGGGCTCTATTGTGCTCGTAACTTGAGGATTACCTGTGCTAAACTTCTTTACATCAGTGTACCTGGTGTAGTCCTCCTGAACGATGCCCAGGTATACGTAGTGAGCTTCTTCATCCATAGTTTTGATGTGATTTCCCCAGGGCATCTTGGTTCTGATCCTTTTCACTATTTTCCCCCTGTTGATGGTAAGGATAGCACGTTTGTCCAATCCAAACTCCACTGCAATATCTTGGCTGTATGTCTATGGCGACTCTCAATCACCCAGGTCATGGTTGTCCCCAAAGTGCTTTTTTCAAGAGGCAACTGGATTTTCTGGTTTTTCTTTGAAGACATTTCACTTCTCATCCAAGAAGCTTCTTCAGCTTTGACTAGATGGTGAGGTATTCCCCACCATCCAGTCAGAGCTGAAGAAGTTTCTTGGATGAGAAGTGAAATGTCTTCAACGAAAAACCAGAAAATCCAGTTGCCTCTTGAAAAAAAGCACCTTTGGGACATCTTGGCTGTATATTCAGCTTTGATCATTGTTATTTAGAATGTTTATCAAACACTTGTTATTGCCATAAATAGCGAAAGGGAGCAAACATATTTAATACTCATTCCTTGTCCTATTTTCCCCACAACTCTACGAAGTGAATCAGATTTCAAGAGAGTGACTGGCCTAAAATCATCCAGCTCATTTCATTTCTAAGGCAGGATTAGAACTCACAGTCATCTGACTTCTTCTCTCTTGGTGCCTTAACCTTTGGAGATTTACCTAGAAATAAAAGATAAACATGAATTTATATGAAGTAAAAGTAAGACAAAAAAGCCATGAAAAGTAGTGCAAGAAAAAGGAAAGATATATACAGAAGTTATTTTTCCACAATAGTTACTAACAAATAACTTATTGATTAATTATCTAAATAATAAATTACCTAAATTTCTTATGGCTGCCTACTCCGAAAGGTCCTGATTTCCAGAATATTTCGCTTCAAATGTATGTGACATCTTCTTATATATTTTAAACTTTTTGTGGTTTTTAATATTTTCCCCTTTGTGCTAATAGAAAATGAATTAGGAAATTGCTTTCAGCTGATGATTATATCAGCCTTACAGCATTAAACTTTTTTCAATCTTTTTTAAATGCCTGTTTTTCCAGAATTTTGCAAAGGTGCAGGTTTAAGAATAAATATTTGTACCTACATTAGACTAGGGAGGCAGTATAGGCATATTTTGGAATGTCACTCAGTATGTTGTTTCCTTAGAATGCACCATTGCTTAATTTTCCAGATGCATTTTTTCAGTGTATCTGCTTTCCCTGTTTTTTTCTCCTAATCTGAGAAACACACAAATGCAGAATGTATATTTTCTGGTATAGCTAATGCATGAAAATATACCTTGCAATTGAAACACAGCTAATTCCTAATTTGTCAGGAAAGGAACAGCAAAGATATACAAAATGAAAATAATCACATGGTGGGAGTTTTTTTTTTTTAATGAAAATTATTCTGAAATCATCTTTCTAATGTCAGATGTAGAGTCAGCTGACAACTTGTGGCTCTGTTCAAATTTATGAGAGGAAGGGGTGCACAGATTTAAAATGCATAATAAAGCCCTTGTTTTGTCATCTGGAAGCAGGGATGGTAGCAGCTTAGGCGAGATGAAAGACTGGTATGTTGCTGTAGCAGAAGGGATGCCTTGTGGCACAAGCAGAGGGCTCCGTTTGCAGCATGAAAGATGCACTGAAGCATACAGCACTAACGTGTTTTCTTTTTTTCTGGAAAGCTAGGGAATAAATGCACGAAGCAGGTATTTAAAAAAACCTGAGACTGACAGGCTCACAAGAAGGCTGAAGTTATTGTGTGCGCTCCAGTGCACCTCAGCCGTCTTGGTACCTTCCAGAGAAATCGGTGTAGCTGTATTTTTAGCTTGCTGTGTATTCGGCTTCAATGTGACAACATAATTCTATCTTTACATATATAGGCAGCTTTTACTATGTTTTCCTGTTTTGTGGCAGCTGCAGTTTTCAAAGGATATCAGAGCACTGGTAAGAGTGTACTGTAGCCATTTCTCTGATTTTTTTTTTTTTTTTTTGTAACGCATGTATTTCTTCATAAATTTGCAAGGAGATGGATTGTTAAAGCCTGCAAGTTGCTGAAAGCAAGCTAGATCTGCTGGCTAGCTGAATCTCAATTGTAATAGCTATCCTGTTATCACTTTAATGTATGCCTGTGTTAAAATTTTGCATTTTTTAAAAAGAAAAAGCTTATAATACTTTGTTTGCATTTAACTATTGCTCGTGGTAAAATTTATCAAGCTATGTGTTTTAAACAGCTCGCCTTTTCATCCTTAGCACTTGTTCTTGATCTAATGTTTATGATTGCATTTAGGCTTGTACAACCTGTCTAATGCTAAGGCAGTCCATGTTGATTTCTCTGAATGGAGCATGTTATGGTTTAGCAGGAAATGCTGTAATACAGTATCACACACAGGCTATGTTTTTTATTTTAAAAGCATCAGGAAAGGATTCCTTCATTGTCAATTCTTTTTTTTAATTACTACTTCAGAAAGTATTGACTGCAAAGTGTAAAATAATAGTGTTTGTAATTTCTGGGCAGACCTTGAAAATATGCTATTGTTGATAGTGATACAAATAACGTAATATAAAAGAAATAATGCAAAATTTAAAATAAATGTTTCTTTAAGAATCATATTTTTAAAGTACAAGATGAAAATGATGAAGTATATAAGGAAAAATTACCTTAAGACAGTCCGTGTTTCATGCTATGGAGTGCTTGAAAATACTTACCAATAATGTACATTCAGGATATCTTTGAGTTTAAAAAATGGCATTACTGTGAAGAGTATGGAATTTTTATAAGTAACATGTAAGTTTATTCAGAGGGAGGGTGGGCGTTGGCTGGCAACAAAGACATTGCCACTGTCTAGTCATGTTAGATACAGGAATTGTGCCTTTTAGAAAAGCCAGTGGATCAAATGCAGGGGCTTCTTGCTGTTTCTATGTGACAACAAACTGCAAATTTAACCTGTCGATATTTATAGAAACCTAGTCTCTAGTTATAAAAAATATCAAGAGGGGGAGAAGAAATTTTAAAATGTCATGGCGGAAAAATAGTTTATATGTATAATCTCTCTTTTTTTTAATCGCTTGCAGCACTTGCTACAATTTGATAGATAAACATCACACACACACATACACACACGGGGGGGGGGAATAACATGCTTCCTTTTTGGAGACATTTCATGCATATTTTTACTATGTTTTCCATGGAAAACAATAATAGAAAAATATTGAAAGAACCCTTAGTAGAGAGAACCTATTTCACTCTTTTTAAATAGGAAGTCCATTTCTATCAAGGAATTTAACTTTGCCATTTTCGTGCCTCTGAGATAGCGTGATGGTTTCCCACTAAATTCTTACAGTGATTTAATTTCTTTTTAAATTTTCTTGCACAGGCATATTCCCAGGATGCTTACCAGAAGGGCAATGAAGCCTACACTGGTAATGCTCTTTACATACCTGAACCTCCACCAATAAGTTATCCTCGATTAACATATCCAGCTCCTGTCCTGGCATTACCCATGGAGAAAGCACCTCCTGACTTATCACTGGGAAAGCAGTCAAATAGTAGAGCTGTACCGACATTAGCACAACCTGAAAAGGCCTGCAGAAAGGAAATACAAGTGCTTCCATTTTCAAAAGATATTGCAAAATCTAACACAGCTGTCTGTGTTTGTAATGAGACCATAAGAACAGTTGTTGTGCCTTCTGAGAACGATGTAGACTTTTCATCAGTTAGAACAAACCACACTAATCCATCACACCAGGCAGAGAGTTTCAAGGAACAAACCTCTGTAAAAGCAAAACCACGAGCCACTTCACCTTCCTCTTCGATGTCCACTGCCATTGTACTTCCTCAGACTCCCCTTACAAAACCAACGGATTCCCCAGCAACAGCTAATTATTCTGGAAACTATGAAGGACAGCCAGAAGGAGCTTCAGGTTGGAGTTCTCCTGCTCAGAGTGGAGATTCTCCCTCTGTTAATAATAATCACACCACTTCTCCAAGTGCCCACCATAACATAGACTGGAAAACTTACAAAACCTATAAAGAATATATTGAAAACAAACGCTTTCCCAAGTATGGTTTCAGAACCATACAGGAGAGGCTAGATAGTTTTAGAGCCACATCTTCACATTCAGTAGATTACTGTATTGGCTCACAGGTACGCTGCAGAAGCACCTCTCATGATAGGAGCTCACAGTCTGTATCTGTTCGGCAAAGGAGTATATCCCAGGAAAGAGTTAAGGATACTGTCTTAATCAAAAGATGGCCAAGAAGTGCTTCGCAAGATACTTTAACTTCACCAGTTATTAGCCCTCGAAGTCGTAGGGTACGCTCCTGGAACTATTTAGGCAGACAAGGTGAAGCCGTGGAAAAGGTTCACAGTGAGGACCTCATTGCAGATTCAAGCACAGCCCAAAAAATTACACATGAATGTACTGGATTTACTGATCAAAATGATCCTCAAGGCATTTATAAAATTTCAGGGCAACCTATGTTTCAGGGGTCCCGTAGTGATTCAAATTTTTCTGTGGCTCCTGGTGCTTATCCTCCAGGTGACAGCCAAATAAGCAACCAAGCCTTTCGACCCTTTGCTCAATTCCAGAAAAATTCAGCAGATGTAAAATTGCTGCAACCTTCCAAGGATTTGCCAGCCACTGGAGATTCAAACTCTACAACCACTTTTCAGGAAAGATCACCTCGTACAACAACTACAAGCACAAAAATTAGTTCTTTGAAGACCTATGTACATTATGCAGCAAAGCCATCATTTCCTTCTAATCAGAGTCTGGAGAGTGCTACAACCACAGACCAAAGAGAAATTAATTATGTGCACTATAGTGGTTTGCCAACTCAACAATCCAGGAAAAATGCAGAAAGTCCACCAGATCCCGAACTAGACATAAGCAAGTCTAATCTTTCTCCCATTTCCTATACATCTTCTGTCAAATTTGTCCCACAAGTTAATGAGCACTTAACTTTGGTTAATTTAGATGTTTCTGTCAGACAAAAGATTCAAAATTTTGAAACGGAAGCTATAAAACCGCCTCAAGTTCAACCAAGAGATGAGACAAATGAGGAGGAAGTGGTTTTGCGGGAAAAGTCATCTTCTGGCCATCAAACCCCACAACTTCTGCGACATCAGTCCTATATTTTAGCTGTAAATGGTCAGGACTCTGCCTCTGAGACCACTTGTTGGTTACCCAATGATGCACGGCGAGAAGTTCATATAAGAAAAATAGAAGAAAGGAAAGCCTCTTGTTCCTGCACACCCTACGATTCCTTGGCATCAATTCCATTCATAGGTGAGAAAAACCATTTTTATTTCTCTGAATTTGATACATATTTGGATCTTCCATTTAATCCTTTTGCATAAATACACTGTTTTGTTCAGTGTAATTAGTTTTCTAAACAATAATTTAAAAAATGCATTCAAATTCCATGGTGCCTACTACGATTCTTAAACATTCTACCAGCTTATTCTCAGATCAGATTTTCAATCATTTTAGACCACATTTTTGTACACACACAAAAATAAGACTAAAACTAGAGGAAGACCAATGAAGAATGATTCCAGTTTTCTCTTTTTGAGGTCTAATATGGCTAATGTGTAGCATGGTGAGTTGTTTCCCCAGTGTCCTTAATTGTGTAAGATTGTTAAATTGCTTCAAAATTCATTATCAATCATAAAGCTTTGAAACAATAATAATGTCTTACTTTTTTTCTCCAGCATGTGGACTTCACAGCCATTTTCCTAACTGGATCTCTGATAATTTGTGCAGATTATTTTGACTACTTGTTTGAAGCCTTTCGAAATACTGTAGCCATTTCAGAAAAAATCCTGATTTCACTGATGGGCTGCTTTTACAAAGACTTTGGAGTTTGCCTTATTTCTCTTTTGCAACCTGCATATCACACAAAGCGCACATGAGGATTTAAAGCTAGAATAATTATTTTAAAATCATTTCTCATGTTGCCTCTGACTGATACTTGTAAGCAATATATAGTTATATTAATATCAAATAGATAGGAGCATATCCCTGGGGCTTAAGGTTTTGGAGAACAGAAACTACTATGTTGTAAACTACTTTGGAAGCCCCTTTAAGCTTCTCAAAAGGTTTCTTTTTCAGGAAGGCAGGCTAAACTCCCTTGGATTTTAGGAGGGGAAGTGGCCCTAGCTGTAATATTGAATTATACATATACATAAAAAAAAGTTCATTTGGAAATTTTATACTCTGTGATCACCTTACAATAAAATTGTGGTTTTTACCTTTAAAGCATCAAGAGGCTTTTTAAAGCTGACCTTTAACTCTCATAATTTTTAGAAGATTTTGTCTAATTGGTTGTGATATAGCTTTATCAGAATATCACACAACATACTGAAACAAAACTAGAGTCTGTTCAACATAATTTGATTAGTTTTTGTAAGTAAAACAATGAAGGCTTCTGAAAGATTGGCATCTTAATTATTGGCTGGTCAAAAAGAGGCCATGAAATGATACAAATATTAGGATATTATGGCTTCCTCAGCTATAACCTCCACATTCTACTGCATTACAGATTGGCTAATGTGAAGCTCATTGCAGGAAGACTGCTTTGTGTATTTGAAACAAATGGACAGTGTCTTGGGTCAAAGACTTGTATATCAGCTGATGGAACTGTAGGCATGTTTCTTTGCCTGATGGTACAATAGAACTAATTTTTATCAACCTTTTTGCTTTCAGTTATATATAACTACTGGTAGCTTTGGTTTTGAGGATTCCTTATAATTTTAAAGAGAGATGCTGTTATTCTGAGAAATTGTGCAATGTAATAGCACAGTCTACAATATGGCTTGATTTGGTCCAAATAAAGCATTTCTTGGTCAAGATATTGAATGTGAATGAAGCTTGAAGCATAAAAATAACATGCCTTATTTTGTTATTATTCTTTCTAGAAGCTTATGTTGAGAAGATATATCAAGGACCTATTTTATAGATTATAAAAAATCTTCCTTTTTTTTACAGATATACATTTTGGAGTATAAACCATGTCTCCTTAAATCAGAGCCACCAATTGCTTTGAAACCACAATGCAATATGTGCTGATTTGTTCATACAAAGGCCTTTCACTCTCTGAGCAGTTTGCAAATATCAGCAACACACCATATTAGAATGCACAACACCTAGAAGATATACATATACATATACATGTTTTCTTAAGTTTTCACGGGTACTTACATGTACGGTATTCAGCTTTGTTCGGGTATTTTCCCACATCATTATAGTTGTGATTTTAAAGTTGTAGCAACGTTTCGGCAGAATCTCATCTGCCATCATCAGGCTTTTGTAGACAGACGAACACAATACAGAAGCCTGATGATGATAGATGAGATTCTGCCGAAACGTTGCTACAACTTTAAAAGCACACACACACACACATATAATCACAAGACAAAATGCTCACATTCACAGTCTTGGTTTCTTTATAATTCTGTCTTACATATGGAAGCTACAATGAGAAGCCCTAATTGCTATTTCAAAGATAGGCTTTTTATTATTTTGTGAAACTATTTTAGATTTTGACAGTTTCTAGAACTCTGACAATCTTTCAAAACATTTAAGCTTCAGAATATGAAGGATGGCTTTGATGGCAATAGAAACTACAAGATGTTGGATATGTACAGCCTGTGACAAATTATATCGGCAGTTACTAGATGCTATAATCGGCATGTAGTATAGCAGATGTTGATATTTCAGAGATTATGTTGTGGATTTGATTATTTTAAAAGATTCATTGGGTAATTTAGCTTCTTAGATTTTCTGTAAGAATAATTCCCTTCTTCTTCATTCATTATAATAAATGGGGTTGCTATTTTGGGTGAACTTTAAAATAGTTTAAAATAGTTTTATTTTACTGTTGCATTCATTTTGAAATCTTATTTATGCCAGCCAATTGATAGTCTATCTATTAAAAAGGTTGGTCTATTTAAAAGATTTTGACAAATTTATTTTATTTAAAATATAGATAGCCCTGTTATTCAAAGCTTTTCTAATGACACTGTATTGATTCAACTGAGTCTTTGTTCAATTCAATATTTGTTCAAATCTTGTATAAATGCATATTTTGCCTATAATAATATAGTTGTTATTGAATACATTCTTAGACTTCAAAAGAAGAAGAAATAGTACTTTTGCTATTATAATTGCAAGCAGTTCTCATATACAGTGTGTCCAAAAGTACCTTCAGAACATTATGCTATACCAACATGTATTCTGGATACGGCTGGAAGACCCTCCTAGCTTTTCCATATTGAGCAAACACTTGTCCCGTTTTACTAAAATATACTAATTTGTTGTATACCTTTTGTAGATGAGCTGACCAGTCCAAGTATTGACCTGGACATCAGCCACATTCCAGCTTCTGCTGTTATTTCGCCACCTCCTTCACGAGCAATGGCTACCACCAGTGCTGTTCCTTTGAGTTGTACTGCTCTTGTACCATTTATTCAACGTCAACTCTCTTCTGGCCATGGTTAGTATAGTGTTTCAAGCTGTTTTACCTAAATTCAACAACACCTGCTTATTTTAATAGATGGGGATTTGCTTTTGCTTTGGTTACAGAATCAATTAGGACTAGTGTCCTAGATGAGCAATTTCCTGGAAAAAATGAAAGGTCCAAATCTTATGGTGAAGGACTCGATGACTATAAAGAAGGAAAAGGGTAAGAATACCTATAAAAATATAAATGTGCTTCACTGGGTGTCTTATTTAGGAATTTTGTATAAAAAAGTACACTAAAATATCTACCTTACATCTATAGGACCATAAAGCATTCACCGAGCTTAAAGGCAATTAAGGTCAGTTACTTTATTTTCAATATTATCTGCTGTGTAAATAACATTAGTATTGCATGACTAAGCATTAAATTGCACCTAGGTTTATGAGAATATGGTTAATTGTGGGGTGTTTCTTTTTTCTTTTTGGGTTAATGTCCAAGCTTAGTGGACAGATGTTGCTGACTTTTGCCAATTAAAAATATTAGATAGCATTTGATGAAAAAGTTCTTTTTTGGCTACAGACAGGACAGCCCACGCTGTAATTAACTTAAGAATTGTTACTACTTCCTTGTGCATCAAAAGAAAACCAACTGATTGAGATATATGACAGGCCTTTTCTGTAATTCATTGAGCTGCTGGCTGACTGGAATGTACTGTTCCATTAGTGTTAAGTTCCTCTTCATGCTAGTTGTCTGTATTCCCACCTGACAGATGAAAGGGAGAGGAGAGGAAGACTTGAATTATTAGAGCATGCTGAACCTGGTTTGATTATGTTTTCTTTAGATTCCAAATAATGAAGCATCTTCAGAAAATGCAGGATTCAGAAAAACATCTGCTTCAGAGGTCTTTTGTGACACCGCCAAAGAAGGATATCTTCATTTTCGGCAGCTGGTTACAGACAAGGGGAAGGTACAGTTTTTCCAAACCAAGCTAAGTGTAAAATCTGCCTTCTTATACATATTCAAATGTTTTCAGGTGCCTACAGATTTTTCCTTTTCTATGAAAAATACTAGAAACTTGCTTGTTTTTCTTTTGGCAGAAACTCAACTTTTCAAACTTTCCCGTTAATCTGCATAGACCTGGTACAGTTATTGCAATCTTCCTGTTCTTGAACTGTTAAAACGAACTTATAAACATTAAACACTATTAAATGATTCTTTGCAACTCAGTGCTCTGCAATTCCATTGCTTATCTTACTGATATTTTCACCATAAGAGATTTTTTGGGCTACTGACACAGATAAATTATTAGGATATTTTTTATGTTTGAATGTAAAAATTCTAAGTGATATAAAAACAAGTCCTGTCTATTTGTACTCCTTGATAATTTGTCATTTTTGATTGAGAAAATATTCAACTGGCATTATGACAAGTAACCTATTAAAAAGCTTATATCAGCTTAGAGTGCTTTAAAGCATTGGCCCCCAACTTTTTGGGCACCAGGGACCAGTTCCATGGAGAAGGGCTTTTCCACAGACCTGCAGGGTTGTGGTTTTGTATGCTGCCTGCATTCCACAGATGGGGGTTTGCTTGTTTGCACGGCCCAGTTGCTGGCATATTACAGTCCGGTGCTGGTGCTGATCAGGGTTGGAGACCCCTATTTTAAATCACTTTCAGAGCAGTTTGCAAATATCAGCAAATTTTACCAATCTCAGAAGGTTGGAAGGCTGAGTCAACCTTGAGCTAGTTGGGATCAAACACCTAGCAGTGGGCAGAGTTTGCCTGCCATACTGCATTTTAACCAGTGTACCATGGCTGCTTGCTTGGTGACAGTGTTTTTTATTATTATCCATTTATCAAATTTCCACACCACCCATCTCACCACAGTAGGCAGTTTATAAATTTTAACATATAATATACTGGGCATACTCCTCTTGTTTTCTTAAATAAATATTATTCTTCATCCTATTTTCTAGAGAGTTGGTGGAAGCATCCGCCCATGGAAACAGATGTATGTCATCCTCAGAGGGTGTTCATTATACTTATACAAGGATAAAAAAGAACCAACTATACTTTCTGAGGAGGAACAGCCCATCAACATCAAAGCTTGTTTAACGGACATTTCATACAGTGGTACCAAAAAGAAACATGTGTTTCGGCTTATTACATCAGACTGTGAATACCTGTTTCAAGCTGAAAATAAAGATGACATGCTGGCATGGATTAAGGCTATACGTGAAAACAGCAGTGAGGAGGTTGTGTTCTTGTTAAGAATTTATCCTACTTACTTATATTTTGCAGAGATTGTGTTTTTTCCTGACCCATTATGCAATTCCACATGGTTACCCTGACATGCTACAAATATTATCTAATGGTATTAAAAATCCATAATCTCACAGGCTTTTTATAAAGTTGCATGAAATTTCAGTGTTCCTACCAGAGAAATAATACATCCATTAAAATGTGAGAAAGTAATATTGGTAAGAGTCTATAAAAGAATCATTTTCCAAGCTGATGATTCCTGACGATTGCTGATTTGATGGATTGATGGTTTGCTAACTGCGTGTTTTCCCTATTGCTGAGTTGCTGAAGGAAGAAAGAAGGTTTGACTTCTTCATATCTCTACTGCGAGGAGATATATTACTGGACTGATATTTGTAAGTTTACTGACCTCTTTTTCGACACTGGACTTTGCAACTGTATAACCCCCGGACGGACTGAACTAGTGAATGATATATGGACTGTTTTGACTATGCTAAAACTATTACTGGAATAAACTATTTAACTAGCACAATGTATCTGTTTTACTGAGTGTAAACTACAAAAACGTTTATCTCACATATTTTGCCTGCCTGCCTGACTGCCGTGCAGATTCTGCTAGGGTGTATCCCTAACACTTACTCTAGGTTTTCCTATTATACTGAAGGAAGCCTGATGGTGAGGACACTTAAGTGTCATGGGGTTTGGAGTTTCATTGATTATTAAGAGAAGTTCATTTAATAAACATCCTATGCATTGATAAGTAATGATGAAACTCCTTTTGTGCTGGGAACTTTTGATTATTCCTTGTTTATAAGGAAACTCCAGATAGAAACAATCTGGAAAATAATGAATTGAAATGTGCATGTTGTGGGGTAGAATTGAAAAGGGAGTTGGAAATACAATTAAAAACGAATGATATCTTTTTGTGACAGTCTGTAAGGATCATTTCTCTTCATCATATCCAATCCATCATATCCTATTTTCCCTCCCCTTCCCTTCCTTCTCTCCCTCTATATCCTTTCTCTTTCCCCTAACCAGCCTTTATCCGATGTGCTAGGCTGGGTGTTTCTCTGATTACTATACTCAGAACTACCCATTTTTCTTTCTACTTTGTAAATGTATTGTCGATGTGTTTTTAAATTGTAAATTTAATAAAATCTATTTTTTTTAAAAAGAAAAGGGAGTTGGAATGAGTGTGGGATGAAAAGGGCAAATGGAGGAAGGATACCTATATAAAAAGGATAGAACCATTTCTAGCTTAGGTAGTTATTAAAGCCAGTAGCGTTTTGGGTAAGAAACTTGTTAATAAGGAATATCTCCTCTAAAAATGAAGTTAAGCTTTAATATTTAATCTTAACATAGTTTAATACAGATAAGAACCCCTTCCTGAATTACAGTTCAATATATGAATTTGTACCACATTCAAAATGTGGGTTTCTGTCTGTGTAAAGTTTGTATTTTAATTTTACAAGACTTCTAAATTAAAATAGATTTAGTAGCACGGACAGAGTTCTCAATTTCATTTTATGGTTCATAATGTGCTAACCATGCTTCTTGATATTTACGCTTTGCTGAAAGTTTAATAGTGATATTTCAAGCTTTTAAAATGACATTTTATTTATTTATTCAATTTCTACAGCTACCCATCACAACCAAGTGACTGAATAATGTATTCAGGCATTTCAAAATCAAGCAATGATACACTGGAAATTACATGAGATTTGTAAAATCCTTGTTTACTCATTTGTAGTCTTTTACTCTTTTCTTCTTCTTTATTTATATATATTCTCTTCTCTGTATGTGAGTGTATACAAATACACATATGTACATAGGCATGAGCACATGCATATAAACATGCACACACACAAATACACATACAAACATTATTTTGTTGATTGTGTCGATATACAAATTGTAAATTGTTTGATTTATGTACTGTTCATATAGGTTGCAGATGCTACCAAATTTGATTCTGTTCAGGGTTACTATAATTGCTAGACATTGGTTGCTAAGGTTGTGGTTAACCTGTGGCCTGATTGCGGAGAAGCTGTAGTCTCTAGTCTGTTTCAAGATTTAAATGTACTAAGTATCTTATACTCATTATTATTTTGATGGTGCATTTGATCATTATATCCAGTTATACTCCATTAGCTTTCTGAAGGTTTTAAATGACTTGTTTTCCTTTTTGTTCTTCCTTGAAGAAAAAGATGAGACAAGCCCACCCAAAGATAAAAGTATATGGCGAAAAAACATTCCAAGCATCATGAAAAAAACATTTGAAAAGAAGTCATCTGCCGCTTGCACATTTGGTGTCAAACTAGTTGATTGCCCCCCAGCAGAGAGCAATAAGGTATTTTTTTAAAAAAAATGAAGTCATGCATATTGATAATTTCTTTGAAAAATATTATTCAAGAGACATAGATAGTGAATACAAACTTTCATTCCCTTTTGGATTTTTCAGTATATTCCAAGAATTGTTGAAATATGCTGCAAGCTAGTTGAAGAGAGAGGTCTTCAATATACTGGTATTTATAGGGTTCCAGGAAATAATGTTGCCATCTCAAATTTGCAAGAAGATCTGAACAAAGGAATGACTGATATTGATCTTCAAGATGATGTGAGTTCTGCCCTCTCTGTTTTAAATTCTCGTGGTATTTCTTTTTAATGACAATGTTTTGTTTGCTTAATTTTTAGAAATGGAGAGACCTGAATGTCATAAGTAGTTTATTGAAGTCCTTTCTCCGAAAGCTTCCAGAACCACTTTTTACTAATGGTAAGTTTTGATTCAAAGTAGAAGAAAAAACTATTGAATAAGACACATCACATAACTTATCTGTGATAAATTAATCAAGAAGACAGTTTTCTTAGAATTCAGTTAAGCATTGTTTTCCTTAATTTGAGTATTGCTTAGATATATCAGGATTCCTTTCCATTTCTCTTAAAAAGACAAGGATGGATTGTTTGCTCAGAGGTATATATTATTGGGTTATATGCAGAAAGCACAGGTTTTATTCTGCTTAGCCTGGAAAACATATCTTTGCAAGCTGCCTTGAGTTGACATGTGTAAATAGGCGGCAATATAAATTTTCTAAATGAAATTTTTTTAAAAATATTGAAGGTGATGCATATGACTTATAACTGCTATGAACAGCTATTGCTAAGCAGGATAAATAGTTCCAGGTTGCTGCAATTGCCAGTTGTTGGACTTTTCATTATATTTCTTCAGGTATTCTCATATACAGGTTGTAGCCAACAATTCAAATACTATATGGTCCTCCCAGTCACATATTAATCTGTAGAGTGCATCCATTTTCCATCTCTATAAACAAGACAAACAAATGAAAATGTCTTGAACCCCGGTGGATTGCGATATGTGGCTGGGGAACTGGATTTGAGTGGATGAGTCATAAATTACATCAGAAGTTAATGGTTGGGAATTAAATATTAAAAATACATTAGAATTACTTTCTTGCCTTCTTTTAATGGCCCTATTTCTGTGCACTTGCTGCTAATATACAGTCTTTGGGCTACTGGGTTTTTCTAGTTACTTGTTTCAGCATGAGAAAAAAAGCATACAAGGAATAATTTATCTATGGCAAGATCAGAGGCGCTTATGTGGATTATTAAAACAAATTGGCAACAACTAGATGAAATACATAGTAGGAGAGATCAACGTCAAATAAAAGCCACTTTGTATATGTTTGAAATGGCATTTCTTTATAAATGCAAATCACATCATGCTTTTCATCACACAGTATCAGTTTATATCCATATTTTTGCAAAGTCGTATTTCTGAACTTTTATACAGAGGATCCAGGCTATACACGTTGGTTGAAATAAGTTAGAGTAAGCAAAACATTGTGTTACTCTGGTGACGTAAGTCCATTGTTTATGCTTAGCTGGTCCACTTTTTCCTCCAGAGGGGTTGTAATACAAACAAGTCTTGCAATAAAATTATTTTCTTTCTTATTAGAGAGATATGCATCTTTCATAGACGCCAACAGAAAGGAAGACCCCGTTGAGCGACTAAAAACATTGAAAAACTTGGTAGGTTGCTTTTGATAGGGATTGAATCAGACACCCTTGTTATGTTTTGGGATTATTTTAAAATTTTATGCTGCTATCATCCATTTCAGATCCATGATTTACCTGAACATCATTATGAAACACTTAGATTTCTCTGTGCCCATCTGAGAATTGTGGCAGAACATTCAGAAGAGAACAAGGTAACTTGCGCACGCAAAACATAGTCAACCAAACCGGTAGTAACACCAGTTGAATTCCACCCCTGGGTGAACATATAGGAAAACCAGTAGTGTAAGAATGTAGGGGGTGGGATGAAGAAGCAAAGACTGCCATTATCCTTGAGAGAAAAATAAATCTTATTAAGTTGCTTCCCATGTAGAAATAATGCAAACAAGACACCTAGTCTCATAGGTCAAAACTATTTTAGTTGTCTTTTTCTTAAGGTGTGTACCTTGATCTGTAACCTTTGTGGAAAAACATTATTGGGTTTTGTCGGTTCCTTTTCTTTCCACATATATTGGATGGACAGATAATGTGCTTAGGTACACAGAACCCATAGCTTCTCCATTATATGGCTAAGAAACAGTCCTGAAGTTACAGGCTTAAGATTTATTGCAGGAAAAAAAAGTGTACTATAGTCCATAGGAAAATCACCTGCTCAGGATTTAACTAAAGATTCATAACATGTTGAGATTTAGATGTACTTAGATTGAGGAGAAGAACGGATTCAACCAGACTTCTCTTTCTAGACCCTAGTTTATGAACATTAAAGGATTATTAGATTCAGGAAGAGAGTGAAAAGAGCAAGTTGTCCTGATCTGGTATATAAATCAGTTTTATACACTGATCAGCTTTTATTTTGAATTTTCTTTCTAACTAGGAAGTTCAGGTTAATTTAGCAAAATTGGTTGCTACTGTTAGATGCTTCTGCTTTTTAAAGAGACATACACATTTATGTAAGTACAATGATGCGCTTAAAGAGACATAGACATTTATGTAAGTACAATGATGTGCTGTAAGTACGATCATTTTCTTTCTTCTTTAGATGGAACCAAGAAATCTGGCAATAGTATTTGGTCCAACACTTGTGAGGACATCTGAAGATAACATGACCAATATGGTTACTCATATGCCAGATCAATACAGAATTGTAGAAACCCTTATCCAAAAAGTAAGTGAATTCATTTAATGTTGTTAGACAGATTATTCAGACAGAACTTTATCTTTAGTTAGACCAGTCTGGATTTTGATTTTTTCATAAACTACTCCTTATCTCTTCAATGTCCACGTTTTAATTCTTTCATTTCTGGGGAGTTTTTCACTTCTTTTATTTTGAATTGTAGCATGACTGGTTTTTCGCAGAAGATGATGCTGAACAACCTTTTGTAAGTACTAACCTTAACTAAATGGATTCTTCTCCTGTTTTAATTCAGAGCATACAAATAAATATATGATTTTTGCCCTCTCCACACCAAAACATACCAATGGTTTTATCCATGAAATAATCGAAATAGCATATAAAATGAAGTTGTAAATTTCTCTTCCAGGATAGTTTTTTCTCTATTTAATATGCCAGCTTGAATATTTTTCTTTTTCCTTAAATGTCATATAGGAATATTGACATTCTTTTCAGTTCTCGGGTGACTAATTTTTCTATATACTGTTGAATCATGATGAAACCACTGACTGTGACTTGATGATGAAGAAATCTTTGTTTATTAACTATAGACAGGAGTTCAGGAAGCAAACACAGTAGAGTCTCAGCCAGTGCCAAGCATAGATCATTTACTCAGCAACATTGGAAGGATTGGAGTATATCCTGGAGATGTATCAGGTAACTCTTGCCTGGACAGTTTGTAGGTTAGAAAATTCTCTCTTCTGATGATCTATTATAATGGTCTCCTTTTTCTTTCTTTGCTAATAAACTCAATTTCTCCCTTTATCTACATGATCTTAGGTGTATTATTTAAAGGTCAGCAGTGAGTTGAGCATGTTGCATGATGTAGGTTGGAATGCTTTCTCAGAAACTAATATAATTCTTAGACCATGAGAACAGCATGTTCACTAGTGTATCATTGACCATGGTTACCCATGTACTTTTTAACATGACATGGATAAGGTACCTACTACTTTGTAAGTCATTGAGAAGAAGGCAGAAAGCTTTAACTTCTACACACTGTTCTAATGGTAGTAATTTTTTAAACTTGGGAAGGCAAATCAAGATTTTGAAATTCATTTTGCTCGACTAATAAGTATATATTTCCAAATTATATTGCAACTAATTATGTTTGTTCATTATTAAACGCTTTTTCTCCTTTATGATTGCCACCTTATTATTCAGCTAAGTAATAATACTGCAAACTGCCACCATACTTGTCTCACTAAATATGTTTTTATCCCAAATGTTATTCCTTTGTCTCTAGCTTGTGTTTTAGTTTATAGACAACTTTTTTCAGCATATTATTGAAACAGCCCCTCTATCCTGATGTTGAAATAGGAGAAGTGGGAGGAGTCTATCACACGGTGATGTCACTAGTGGACTCTGTGGTGTCACTGATGGACAACTGGAACTGTAGGAAGAAGGAGGATTGTTGCCCACATTGTAGCTGCCTTGTCTGCAGAAATCCCCGTTTCTTGTAAATGCACAAAGTTCTAGTTGATCTGTACTGTAAATTTATCCTTTCAAGAGTATTTGAACAGATCAATACTACTTTTTAAAAGTATTTCTGCTGTTTCTTGTTACTTCTGAAGCAGACCCTGAGGAGAAATAGCATGGTATGGTCCACTGGTTTTTCTAGTCATTAGCCATGTGTCAAAAGGGGCATGGCATGGGGTTCAACTCATTAATTCTCCAGTGGGGTCACTCTCCTGGCAAGTTGGAGAATGCCTTTTAGTTACTCTGCTAGCCCCTCCGTACCCCCTTTCTAATTGTATAACCTCTGTTGTTTTATTTTGCCGAACAGTACAATTATGGTATCCATTTTTCATTTCATAATGACGCTTCTGTTTTTGAGATGAGTACAAAACTGATGGCTGTGGAAAAAAAAATCTAAATGATGATAAATTCTTAAACAAATAGCTCGGAGGAGCACTGAAATGTTAACTGGGGCTTTTAAATCCATAAAGCCCAATATAATTTGACAGCATACAAACAAGAACTGCAAAAAGAGAATTTTAACAATTGTTTCAGTAAGCGGTCTAAGGCACGAAAAGATAACGCTTTAAATGTACATTTCATTTGCTGGAATGTACAGAGTGCAGTCCTGAAAAAGGTCCCCCAGCTGCGGTTTTGCAGGGCCGTGCGCTTAGAGCATTAAATAAATATTAGTATTTCTGTTTTAGAAGAAAGGGCTTTTTTGCCATTTCTGTCATTGAGCTGATTCTGCCTCCAACTCACAGCATCTTTTCATGGCGGTGGCTTTCTGTGGTGCAGCTTGCATCTTCGTGAGCAATTACTATCCACTGTTCTGATTATTTAATTTTTCTTTTATCTGTTTGCTCTCACCTTTTGTTGTGCTTGTCTTCTTTCATACTTCAGCATTGTCTAGAGCAAAAACAAAACTTTGTGCCATGTTGACTGAAGTGATGTTTTGGTGTTTTTTTTTTCCCTCCCCTATAGATTCAGCTACTGGTGACTCTGCAAAATTTAAGGTAAAACATTCACCTGTATTTTTACAGGGTTGAGCCTATATATTGCAATGTTGAGAGAGGGCTTACAGGCTTATTTTTAGTAGATCTCTCATGGGCTGTTGACAAAAAATGGCTTCTGACAATAAAGAGCTTCTCTTCCTTGTATTAAGACCCTTGGAGCTCTGAATTGGCCTCTGGTTTTTTATACATGAATTTAAATGACTCACCCACTATTAGCAGTAAGAAATATGTCATTTACTTTAATGTTGCTATGTGTAAATACAATATACGTAATCTTGTTTCATTAGCATGACTAGAGGCAACTATTAATTTTAAAGATAGATTGTGGGAAAGAGGTTAAGAGCTTAAATCCCATTATCCTGAAATGCTCTGAATGAAAGATTATACAGATTTACATTGAAAAATATATGATTGGTGACATACAATGTAAGGGATGTCATATAGGTATTTGTATTCTTAGTATCTTAGTTTGAGTCTTTTGTAAATGAAATCTTCACAAATCTTGTATTGGAAACATAGAATATATTGTAAAATATTTCTAAAGCAATATAAAATGAGTTTTGTAAAAAAAAGAAGTGGATGATAGATCAGAATTAATGTTAATTGGTTTGAGACACTCACAGTTGCAAATTTTGATTAAAATAAAGTCACTCAGTCAAAATTGCAATCCTGATTAATGTTAATTGGTACTTTGGTGAATAATCAACTACATTTTAAGACTATAATAGCAAGGTTATTTTTAATTTGGCACTGCTTCAGAAAAAAAAGGTGCTACATTCATTTCACCTTAGGCCACTGTGCTTTTACAAATTATAAATGATTGCATTTAAAGAGAAAAAAAAAACTTCCATATCACAGCAACTGTCCAAAAGCACTAGTATAGGCAAACTAAAGAGAACAGGTTTTGATAGCAGTCTGGCTATGCAAGGCTGATCAGGCTCATAATAACAGTGCATTTATAATTGGTGAGATTTCCTGAAGAGTCCTAAGCCACAGGTCGAGAAACCATGGCCTATGTAATTGATATGTTATGGTGCTAGAGCAGTTTTGTTTAGAACAACTCAGCGGTGACAGGTAATAACATATATCTTAGTTTCATATACATAGAATTTTGCACTGGAAGATTTGTAAAGAAAATATTTTGAACCACAACTATGATTTATTTTTTAAAAAATCATGATGCTTATAGTGGGTTTCTTTCCATACAGGGTTCTTGGGGATCTGGAAATAATCAATACAGCAGAGAGCTACTTAAGTCTTCTATATTTGCCACAACCAGTCGCAAGCGGAAAAAAGCAAAAGACAAACTGCAACTCAGCAGCTCTGAAGATGAGTGGGATAGTGTTTTTTTCATGAAGGAGCCTGCAGAGCTCCATTGTAATGACTCCCCAAAAGAGGACACACCTAAAACTGAGCTGGAGAAGGAAACCGCAGCAGGAATAGAGAGAGCAGGATTTCCGAAAGAAAAGGAAGACTGTGTGAACAGTCCTTCTGCTGCAAGCAAGGATGAAGTGTTGCTAAGGAAAGAGAATTTGTCCTCTGAAGAGCCCTCAACATCTTATATTCAGAAATACAGGAGATCCCCAAATCCCATCTCTTGGAGAAATGCACAAAAAGATAACCATAAATTCCCTAATTTCCAGATTGCTTCTGTGTTGGAAGAAACCATTTTGGACTCGGGCACTACCCTCAGCTGCACTTCACAAGCTTCTCTGCAAAATGTCTCCAGTAAAAGATTAGGCGACCCTGAAAGTAAACGCAGTGAATTTTTTACTGCTGAAGTTGGCTCCATCACTTCAGGCTACTCCACAACATCCTCCACTGCATATTTAGCTGGTGTCGATTCCACCGTACTGGGTACTGAAGTGCTTCACTCAGTGACGGAGAGTACAGGAGAAGAGGCCGATGATGAAAGTAGTGAACTGGTCAGTGAAGGTCGTCCTGTAGAAACAGACAGTGAAAATGATTTTCCTGATTTTGCAGCAAGTTCTGTGGATAGGTTGTTCAGGGAGAAGACTCACGACATGGTAAAGAACCTTAGGAGAAACTCTGAAGAAAGTGAAGTAAGTTGTTCAGGAGGAACTTCAACACCAAAGTTAGACAGTCACAGACTTTTCAATTCATACAAACTTATTGAATGTGATACTCTATCTCGGAAAAAGTTGGCCAGGTACAAAATGGAAAGTGAAAGTTTAAGGGATGCAAAACACAAAGAGGATATAAAGAAAGGAAAGATGGACAACAGCTTAACCACATCAACAAGAAGTGAACCTGTCAAACAGGAACCTACATGGAAAGTCAAGATTCCAGACAGATTAAAACTGCATCTTAAATCATCTGCTGATGATATGCTTGGAACTGGCAATCAGAAGTCATGTCCTGCAGAGAGCTCCAAAAGAAAAAACATCAGGCGAAGGCACACACTAGGAGGACAGAGAGATTTTATTGAATCAAGTGCCCTAAATGCATGGCAAACTCAAGAAAAATACCCAAGCATGGAGAAAGACACTTCAGCCCTAAACTGGCTGAAGGCAAAATCCCCATCTCAGCAAACAACGATTTCAGAGTATGTTGCACAAGAGCGTCTGCGGCGTAACCCAGTGGACCTTAAAATAAATAAAACTGAAAAGGTGAATGTAAGCCAATTAGATGATTCCTCAAAGGCAGAATCCTCATTTTCTGCAGAGTTATCATCAGGAGGGGATAGTACCACTTCTTCTGGTAGTTCTTCCTCTGAAGCCTGGTACATAAAACCCATGGAGTACTCACTACTCTAGACCATTTCAATGGAGAAAGCTAC
Source organism: Pseudonaja textilis (assembly GCF_049901715.1). Lineage (NCBI taxonomy): Eukaryota > Metazoa > Chordata > Lepidosauria > Squamata > Elapidae > Pseudonaja > Pseudonaja textilis. The sequence goes on along the minus strand of NC_142008.1, from coordinate 20,567,151 downwards.
CAAACTATGAGTGAAGTCCATCAGCCTGGCTGTTGATGCTCATCCTCATAAGTTATCTGAGACCCTAGAGATTATGTCTCAATTCTACTAGTCTCTTTGACACAGTTAAATAGTCGCCACCACAGTTTAGCAGTGTTTTTTCTTTTTTCTCAGTTGTTCTGTATGCTTTTCCCCCATCTCACACACAGTGTTAGTGTGCACCATGCATATTGCAGCTACAATATTATTAGTCAGAAGAAAAAATAATTATTTTTATTTTAGTCGTTAACAAGTGCCTCATCATTTTTTTAAAAAAAAGGTTCATTTGATTTGTTAAGGTGCCATAATAGTTGTTATATTTAGATATTTATGTTAACTGTAAAGAACAAATTGCTGCATTTTATTGTAGAGACTGAAAGGGAGAATGTAAACCAATTAGATGATTCCTCATTTCCTGCAGAGTTATAATCAGGAGGTAATAATGCCAGTTCTCCTGAAAATGCTTCTGGACCCTGGTCTATAACACCCACTGAGTACTTGGATTTCTAAATCACTTAAGAGGGGAAAAGCTACCAGTATATGAACAATGATGTTCACCCTCATAAGTTATCTGGGTCCAGGAGGATACAACTTGATCTACCATTGACATAATTAAATGGCCACCACCACAATTCAGTAGCTCCCTCTCTCTCCTCCCTTCCCCACCCCTATCTTGTTCTGTGTTGCCCTCCCCCACCCCCCCCCCCCACACAGTGTTAGTATGCACTATGCATTAATGCAACTACGACCTTGTTAGTTGGAAGGAAAAAAAATCTTTGAGTTTAGTCGTTAACAAGTGCCTCATCAAAAATTAAATTTTTAAAAAAAGTTAATTTGGTTTGTTAAGGTGCCATAGTAGTTGTTACATTTAAACATTTATGTTAAACATAAAACAAATTGCTGCATTTTATTGTTAAGACATTTCATTACATTTTTTCAAAATTTAACATACATGGATACAGAGCTTCCATTTAGGCATTCCACTTGGATTTTTGAGTTTTATATTCTGATTTTAATACAGTTTTTGAGTATTATGTGACTTGAATTTTTACTCTTTCTGTAAAATAGATAACTTAAGTGTAAATACACTATGTGTGTATCTTTTCCTCAGACACCAGCTTTGATATAAATGTTGTAACATAGAAGTGTAGATAGTAGATCCTGGATATGTGCATAGAACTGGTTTCTTTTACCAAGAATATAATTCTGCATGAAGAGTTCATAAATCCAGATCTGTACATGCTTCTGTGTATATCCACTTAAAACACTGGAAATAAATTGGTTTTGATTGTTCTTGTATGGATTGACTTTCATTTAACAGAGACAATAAATATGTCAAATTTGTATCTCCATGATCTTCATGACTATATAAAGCATAACATAAAAAGGGATCACTGAAAGAGGTTATAGCATAGGAATCTGCTATTTGAAAATGGGTGAATTCTTTGACTAGAACTTGCTTGCAAATTTTATTAATGGGACAAATAATTTTGTAGGGATTACTTATCAAATAACAGCCTTTCATTTTTACAAGCAGGCTATAAGCAAACAATGTTCTTGGGCATACTAAAACCTTGTGTAAGCTTGATGGGAGTTTGGTTTGTTTCATTGCTAAAATAAGCTTCATTTTATATTGCAAAAATAAAATAAAAGTAAAATATTTCAGGAATTTTGGATGAAGTTACCATTCTTGGGAATTATTTCAAAGAAGACAGAATAAAATAATAATTGGAGTTGGAAGGGACTTCAGAGGTCTTCTAAATCAATTAACTGCTCAAGCAAGAGGCCATATATCATTTGAGACAATTGGTTGTCCACTCTCTTTTTGAAAGCGTTCAGTGATGGAGCACTCACAACTTTTGAAAGCAAGTTATTCCATTGGTTAATTGCTCTCACTGTTAGGAAATTTCTCCTTAGTTCTAGGTTGCTTCTCTCCTTAGTTAGTTTCCAAGCATTGTTTCTTGTCTTGCCTTTTGGTGCTTCGGAAAATAGTTTGAATAGATGTACCAGGTCTCCCTTAGCCTTGTGGATTTTGAACTAATATATAATTTTGCAAATATGAACCTGTTGCAAGCTGCGAGGTGATATTTTTCTGAATCATAAATTGGATAGTTAACAGGTGTTCATTTAAGATAAAAGTTTGAACTTCAAGATAAAACATATTTCCATTAAGAAAAGTTTTATATTGCAAGTAAATAGTTTACAGATAATAATAAAGATCAAAAGAATTTAAATTTTGCATGGATAGAACATAACTGTGTCAGAGTATATTCATGAACTGGAATAGAGCTTAATAACAAAGTCAGCCAATGAATAGGCATAGCAACTAAGTAAGCCAATGATGACTGTTTTGGAAACTGAAACTAGAATTAGCCTAGGTTGGAAACTGAAACTAAAAGTAGCCTAGGATTGGCTCTATATTAAACTCTGCAGCTATGTTTAGCTCTGAGTCTGTCTATTGAAAATGAAACTGCTTTTCTCCTTTGCTGTGTATAATGCTTGCTACTGAAGTTACTTGCAACATGTTTCTGTCGTGAGTTTACTCCATGTTGGAGAAATCTACAACTGGTTTGTAAAATCTACTTATTATGTTTATAAAGATGTTAAATGAAGGATCAGCCATCTGTGTTTATTTTTCTGGCATTGAATTAACACTGCAAAACTCAGAATAGGTTATGGTCCCAGGAGGCCAGAGAAAAGACTGAATTGTAATTAAAGCTGAGACACTGCCTGTGTTAAAAGTAAGAAACAAGGCAAGAAGCTTTGCAGGATGGCTGAAAAAATTAAAGAGAGCTATCTCATTTTGGTCAGAAGAACTATATTATTTGGGCTGCAAAGATGGAATGTTTTCTGAAAGCTAAAGAATTTTGGAATATTGTTGAAAATCCACCCAAGGAACTATTGAATGCTGCAGATCAGAAGCTGCATGATAGAGCATTTGCTTATATCATAAGTTTAGAAGATGATCAGTTTATCAATGTAGCTGATTTAAAGACTGCAAAGGAAGTCTGGGATAAATTGAGGACTGTTCATGTGAGTGTATCTGCATGCAACATTGTACAATTATCAAGAAAGTTATATAGAGCTTGTTTGCAGCCAGAGATTCAGTGGAACAGCATTTTGTTCATATGCAAACTTTGGAATTAGAACAACGTGGGATGAGGATTCCTGAATCTCAGAAAGTACTCTGGTTTTGAACAGCCTAGATGAAACTTGGGACATTGTGTCTGCAGTGTTTGAATGCAAACTAGAGCAGGAATTGAGTCTGAAAGCTCTGAAAGCATGTCTGATAGCCGAAGAGCAGAAATGCCATTATACGAGGAGGAAAAATTCCTGAGGAGGGGGCCCAAGAGGAACAATGGAAATTTCCACAGCCAGGCTGTCTCCAGAGACCAGAAGAGAGCAGTAGAAGATATCAGATTACAGCTAAGCAAAAAGCCCAACAACAGAAATGATGTTTCATCTGTGGTGACACTACTCATTTAAAGAAGGACTGCTTGCAAGACAGAAGAAGTTTGCAAGGACAGGTTGATGGACAATGGTAATGGATGCAATGGTAATGGAAGAGATCAATGGCTTATTGACAGTGGGGCTAGCCAAATGATTGTTTTACAGGATGGATGCAGCTGCAGGAGACAAACAGTAGCCTTGGCAAATGGCAAGAAGGCTAAAGTCACTGGAAGAGGCAATGTACAAATTCCATATTTGGAAACAAGGTTTAATAATGTTTTATGTGTGCCAGAAATGGAACATAATTTGCTGAATGTCTTTAGTTTAGAGAAGCAAGGATTTGAGATCACATTTGTAAATGGACAGTGTCTTATAAAGAAAAATGGGATTGTCTGTGCGAAGGGCATAAAGTATAATAACCTTTGTATGTTACAAGGACAAAAAGTTCAATGTGCACAAACTTTTGGCAATGTTGCAAACCATGATTCATGTGTTCATCTTTTGCACAGAAAACTTGGTCATGCCAACTTTAAAGTTGTTCAAAAGATGGATCAGTATGCAGAAGGATTGCATGTAAAGGGATATTTGAATTGTGCAGTATGCAAAACATCAAAGTCCAAGGCATTCCCAGGAAGCAAGCGTAGCACAAGGCAGACAATGAGCTCTAGAGCTGGTACATGCAGATTTGGGGGGCCCAATGCAAGCCAGTTTGGGAGGCAATAAGTATGCGCTGGTCATTGTAGATGACTATAGCAAGTTTGGGTTCTGCTATTTACTAAAGAGTAAAACAGAGGTGCTACAGAAATTTAAGCAATGGGTAAGCTTTGTAGGAAGAAGGTATAAACACAGGTATGTCAGCTGCAAATTGATAGAGGTTCAGAATGTGTGGGTGCATATTCCAAAAGCAATTAGAAGAAAGGGGCAACCAAAGGCTAGAAAGCTCAGGTTTGTGGGCTATGAGCCAGGCTCAAAAAGTTATCGCTTTAGCGATGGGAGCAAAAGACTAGTAATTTTAAGGTCTGCAAGCTTTGCAGAGCAAAATTGGAACAGAATTGATGAAAATTTTTGGAATGATTCACCTAGTGATGGTGATCCACTTTGTGATTGCAACTCACTTAGTGATGGCAACTCACTTAGTGACAGTGTCAGCGTTCAGGGAGGAGAAGCTGAACAAGATATGAAGCAAGAGAGGATTGACACACAGGAACAGTCAGTGCCATGCAGGTCAGAGTGATGGAACAAGGGGATTCCACTTGATGGGTATTCTGCTAGTGGAGTTAAAATGTGTAACGTAGGGTATGAGCCAAGGAACTAAAAAGAATTGGCATTACCTAAAATTGAACAAGTAAAGTAGAAAGAAATCATGGACAAGGAAATGAAATCCAGGGGAGAACATGAAGTATTCACATTTATCACTTTGCCACAAGGTAGCAAAGCTGTAGGATGCAAGTGGGTATACAAGAAAAAGGTACTACCCAATAATAGAGTACAATATAAAACAAGGTTTGTGGCACAGGAGTTTTCACAGATGAAAAATGTGCACTATGATGGTGTGTTCACGCCAACTATAAGGAGTGAAACTGGCACTAGTGTTGGCAGCAGCACATGGCCATAAAATTTGACATTTTGACATAACTACAGCATTTCTCAATGCAGAATTAGAGGGAGAAATTTATATGGTTCAAGTACCAGGGTATGAAAGTAAAAAACCTAACACAGTATATAAATTGAATAAGGCCATTTATGGGCTGAAGCAGTCAGCCAGGAATTGGAATATACTGCATGTCTAGATAAGACCTTGAAATGTCTTCGGTTCAAGAGTTGCAAGGCTGATGATTGCATGTACACCGGAAAGTTACAAGGTTGGGATCGACGCAATTGCGTTGGATAGGTATAAAAATGAATTCTCGGGTATTTGGAGGGAACTGTGAATGTGGGTCTTCAAATACAGGTATCTGAAGAATATTAAAGGTAATTGAATTTATGTGTATTCCAGTTATGAAGGGAGGAGTGTCAGAGTATATTCATGATCTGGAATAGAGCTTGGTAACAAGATCAGCCAATGAATAGGCATAGCAACTAAGTCAGCCAATGGGGACTGTTTTGGAAACTGAAACTAGAAGTAGCCTAGGTTGGAAACTGAAACTAAAAGTAGCCTAGGCGTGGCTCTATATTAAACTCTGCAGCTATGTTAAGCTCTGAGTCTGTCTATTGAAAATGAAACTGCTTTTCTCCTCTGCTGTATATAATGCTTGCTACTGAAGTTACTTGCAACATGTTTCTGTCGTGAGTTTGCTCCATGTTGGAGAAATCTACAACTGGTTTGTAAAATTTACTTATTGTGTTTATAAAGATGTTAAATGAAGCATCAGCCATCTGTGTTTATTTTTCTGAGACTGAGTTAACGCTGCAAAACTCAGAATAAACTGATATTTTAAATTCAATGTTCAGCATACAATATTATTTCTAACTATCGAATGAACACCAGAAATGAATCTCATGAATTCTAGAGAAATATCTTTCTCATTCAGATTCCTTCATTTTGAAACCCTTATCAGATATTTGATCCAACTGTATTCCTTGTCCTGGTCTTCAAAACCTTCTAGCCCCTCCTTTTCACTTCTATGCCCTTGAGCGTAACTTCTGCAACATTTTTCTTTTAAAAATAAATAAAGGTCAAATAATGGATAAGGTAACAACTGGAAATGGCATCCTCATGGATCTTTAAAGACAATATTTTTAATGCCTCAGACAAAAAATGCATCCATAGCACTTAGGAGCAACTGCTCAGGCACAGCATAATTTTAATATGTACATACAGTATTATTCCATTATATTATAATATTCCATTTACATGGAATGTTATCAGTTCCCTTATGAACACACATCACAATGCATGTGAGAAGACTTCTTAAATTGTGTAGGAAAATGACTTCGGGCAGTGTCCCCCAACCTTTTTTGTCCCACAGCCTAGTACCGGCATCACAAAATAATCCACAGACCGGTACCGGCATCAACACGCACGACCAAGGCAAGGCAAGCTGAGCGACCGGCCAGCCACCCATCCCCCGCTTCTCCCTGCCACCTTCAACTCCTCCTTTTTCCTTTGTCAATGGGCTTTTCGGGCTCTTTCTTAATCTCCTCCTAACGCGACATTCCCCCACCATCGGGATGGCTCTTCGTTTGAAGCCGCCCCCCCTCGACCAAACTAAGGCGCGAGGATTCCTCCAGCACCCAAACGCCGCTTTCCAACCCACCGACAAGCTCACCCGGAAGCACTTTCTCAAACGCCGTCGAAACAAGATGGTGGTGCCCACTTTTTTGTGGCCCAGTAAAAAATGATCCACGGACCGGTATCGGTCTGGGGCCCGGTGGTTGGGGACCACTGACTTAGGGTATTGAAATACTTGAAAAATCAAAAACTGTTATAATCATGTCAACACCATCCCAGTTCTTCCAGAAGCCATAAAAAAGTACAGGGCATTCTTGTTTAATGACCTTAATTGGGTGTGGAATTTCTGTCACTAAGCAATGCAGTGGTTGGGCAAAATATCTTATGATTGTTCCACTTAGCAGCGGCAATTTTTGCAGTCATTAGGACAGACTGCCAAGGCCCCTCCTGCCCATTCCTTCCCCCCAATAGCTGCCCCATACTCTGCATGCAAGACTTTAGAAAGCAGGAGAAAGAACACAGCCAAGGTCAGCTGGGATGGCAGAGTGCAGAGTGGCCAAAAGGATTGAGGTGAGGTGGAAATATATAGGTAGGAGAAGCTGAAGTGACATAGTGGGTGGACTGCCAAGCACCCAACATCATGTGATCATGGAGGCACTGCAATGGTGTCCTGGCTTGAAACCTGACTGAAAGTTTCAAATAATTTATCTCTTCCAATACCTCTCCAGTTGCAAGCTGGTCGGCCTCTTAGCACTCTTCCTTAAGAAGAGAAGGTTGGAATATAGATAAAAATTATTCAGCCTGGTTTGCATGTGTGTGTGTCATACCACTGACTTCCTCCTTCCTCATTTAAAGCTGCATTTGCATGTCCCAGTCACGTGTCACTTGCCAGGCAGAATTAACTGCCTGGGAAGTTTAAAAGTTAACTAGCCAGGGAAGCAAAGACAAATAGTTGGGTTAGTAGTCCTAAGGATGCAAGTCACACCAACACTAACTGGTAAAATATAGCTTTAGCAAGTATCATCTCCATAGCATGGTCAAGATCTTTGTCATGTTCCAGACTGTTGCTAGTAAGAGATCTACTTTATAAAGTTCTTCTTTTTAAAATCTCATAGCTTCCACCTTGGTGCAAAGAATGGCTCGTGTTTTATTCAGTAATGTTGGAAATTACAAAAGCCTATGAAACACACCTGAAATGCAAAAGGGACTAAGTTCACACATCATATTGAAATTAGCACTGTGCCAAATTTAGTTGTGGGGTCAATTATAAACTAGTTGGAGTCAGCTATCAAATATAGATCATGAATTACACTATACTAGTTTGATTTAATGATATGTTCAGCCAGAGAACCCAGAGAAACCAGATTCAAGCCTATTCAATATGTCACACACCTAGGAGTATTATCATCTACTCCACACTAAAGTCTTTCAAAACAATATGGTAATGATAAAATGAGGAGTGACCTCATGTTATTTCTTTGAGCTATTTAGAGGAAAGGCAAAATATAGATCAGGGGTATCAAACTCAAGATCCGGCCCACAGGGTGCTTAGATATGGCCCATGGGGCTGCCCTGGAAACAGTGAAGGACCGGCCTGTGGCGCCTTTGCTAGTGAAAATGGATTCCTGAGCTCTGTTTTTGCTGGCAGAGGGTTGCAGGAGGCTGTCCCAGCCAAAAACAGAGCTCAGGAATTCATTTTCACTGACAGAGCACTTGGGCTGCCACAGGGCCCCCCAACACGAGTGACATCAAGCTGGCCAAACCCACCCTGGCCACACCCATCCCACCTTCCCAAGGTCTAACATAACCCTGATGCAGCCCGCAATGAAATGGGAGTTTGACACCCTGGATTACAGATATAAAATATGCAACATTATAGATATAAAATATCTATAGATATAAAATATATTATAGATATATAGATATAAAATAACATATTCAATCAATAAAAAACCCCACATGACTTACTATAATTTATTGATCCAACCAGATTTAGAGAGTTAGGCTTATTATTCAAATAGTAAAAAGACTAAGGAATATCGAATTCAGATTTTGAATCTTCATCTTCATGGGCAAATACTGGTGGAGAGTTTCAGTTAAGGAGAGCACATAGACCACCATTCAGATACCTGATAAATTCAGTATTACTTTATCTTTTGAATTACCTAGCAAACATTTCTTGATTTGTTTTAAACTTATAGAGAATATAAATGACTTTTCTTTCTACCCTTGAAGGAGACTACTGTAAAAGATGCTTTTTTATATAAACACAGTATTGCATCAGTTTAAAAGATCAAAATCCAAGAGATATTCACATGTACATCTAGATACACATGCATGACTTTTTCTAGTTGGGATGAAAAAATAGCATGCAGTGAATACTATCAACTTGGAGCAGACAGGACTGGTGGAATGATATATTTAGGGAAATGTCTAGGACAGTATTTCTCAATGTTGCTGGTTGGGGAAATCTGGGAATTGAAGTCCACATATCTTAAATTGCCAAGTTAATAAACACTGATTTGGAGTCTGAAATAACAGCCCAGTAGGTCTGCATTTGGGCCAAAGACACAGGCTCTCACATCCTACCATCCATTTCCCTTGCACTCAATGGTTTCACAGAGGAAAGTCTTGAGCTTTCTTCATCCTAATTCCACCCTCAAAATAAGCTTTTAAGGACCGTGTCTTGTTTCTAGGAATACTTTCTTGGACCTAAGCCCTACTAACGTAAAACTTACTTCCAATGTTCTTGGAAAATGAACATAAAAACCAAGGCAATGCTAGGTAATATTTAAACCAAAAGAAAAAATAACCAAAAGGCACCTGGGTGGGTGGGCAAAATAATTTCCCATGGCTGGATGACTGTGGCAAGATGACTATGGCAAATTGTCCCATTCTACTTCCTCTGGGAGGGTGGAAACTTCCTCTCCAACTTGCCGCAGGAATAAAATTCTATCTTCAACATCTTTCAATGTTATTGTCTTCTTAAATTTCACAGATTCCTTCTTAAGATCTTGAACAAAACTTTCTAGCTTACTGGAAATATAGAAAAATTAGTAGTATGGAGTGGAGTGGAGAGGAGTGGAGTGGAGTGGAGTGGAGTGGAATGGAACGGAACGGAACGGAACGGAACAGAATAGAACAGAATAGAATTAGAATTCTTTATTGGCCAAGTGTGAATGGACACACAAGGAATTTGTCTTCGGTGCATATGCTCTCAGTGTACAAAAAAAATACATTCATCAAGAATCATAAGATACAACACTTAGTAATAGTAATAGTAATAGGATACTAAATAAGCAATCAAATCAAATTAGGAAACTAAATATAAATTGTAAGGATATAGTTATAAGTGGGAGGAGATAGGTAATAGGAAGGATGAGAAGAATAACAGTAATGCAGTAACAACACTGTCAACAGTTTGACAGTGTTGTGGGAATTAGTTGTTTAGCAGAGTGATGGCATTCGGAGAAAAAATGGCTGATATACATTTGTATCGAAGATATTGCACTGACCAAGAAAACAAGTGCATTTTAAACTAGACCAGGACTTAGATGAAATGGCAACAAAAAATAAGGAATCAGGGGAAGACTAGAAAGCATTATATATAGTTCTGCAGCTGTCAGAGAATAATCAACAATGATAGTATAGATTTTTTTTTTAAAAGGAAACAGAATAAAAAAGCAAAGTTGTGGTCTAAACAACAGCCACTAGATGGCAAGAAGCGACCAACACTTCTCCATACTCCAGGATAAGAGAGATGGCATCATTGAAGAAATATGTGTATGTGTGTCTGCATCTGTGTATCCCTGTAACTAAAAGCCAATAAAAGGAATTTGAAGCTAAGAAGTAGAAACATAAAATGATCACATGTGCTGGATTTGTATAAGATGTTAAAGCCATGCAGAAGCTAAACGAAAACTATTCCAGTTTCACTTATATGAGATGTAAACACAAGATTTTTTATTTGACCTGGTTAACACATTCTGCAAACACACTCTGCAAACACAGCCAATCTTGAACCCATGAATCATTTCCCTATCATTTAGCTCAGGTATTCAGCCATTCTGAAACTTGGGTTGTCCTCGCATCATGAATTATGTTTGATTCTTGCAGACCCCCTAGATGCTATTGCATATAGTGTCTGAGTAACAGTGTGTTAGTGATTTGTCTCTGCCTGATTTGACAATTTCCCAGACTCACTTGAATATCTGGGATTTTCTCTTATTAGTGCTAACTAAATCTGATTCTGCTTAGATTTTTTGAGATAATAAAGACGAAGTGGGTGCTAGACCATAGAAAAATCTTTACTTAATTTAATTGAAATGTAATTCATTAAAGAAGTATCACTATTCTTCCTGAGTTCATTAATTTGTCTCTTCTGCCCTATTAAAAATAACCATAGAGTTTATATAGGGCTTTAGGGAATGCATCCAGTTGTAAGTCAGAGTTTCTCAAACTCAGCTATTTTAAGATGTGTGGACTTCAGCTCCCAGAATTCCCCAGCCAGCATCAACCTAATGCTGAAGTCCACTAGAATTGCTGTAAGTGGGGGGCGTGAAACTCTGAGATAATAAAACTATAGACTTTGCCTGTTTTTAAAGAGGAAATCAATATTAACAAGTTGTCAAGGAGATGGTGTCGGTAGGGAGGATTTTTACCAACTAATCATAAACCTGAGCACTCCATTTTTGCTGGATTTATGGTACTAGAATCTCTTTCTGAGATTGACCTTAGGGTGGAACAGTCATACTGCTTTTAAAAAAACTTTTTAAAAACGAATGAATTTCCATTGCTCAAATTAAGTGCTGTTATGGGAAACTTAAGTTGAATTAAGCCATCTAAACATTAACAGGACTTAATCCACTTAAATATGCACATTCCAGTATATACTTATTCATTTGTTCTGAGGAGCTTGTTAAGAGTGACTTGGATGCCTGAAACAAATTAGTAATACTTTCTTTTAAAGACAATGATCTGTAATTCATGTGAACTCCAAGACAGCTAAGCAGTAGACAGATCATCAGACTTTGACAGAGCTGAATATTAGGAACAACAAAAACAATCATGTTATTAACAATTGAAAATGGTTTGCTTAAAAAGTTTGGCAAAAAGGTGGTAAAATTGGGCGTGTTTCACTTAACAACTCTTGCTCAACAATGGAAATATGAATCTCAGTTGTGGTCATAAGTTAAGAATGACTTGTACAAAACACTTCCGTTGGAGCCTGGAACCGAGGAGGAGGAGGAGGAAATACAGCCAACAGAAGAGGAGGATGTGAGCAAGACAAGGCAGTCCTGAGTCCCTCGGATGTTGGAGGGCTGGCCAGTGATGGAGACAGGGTGCAGGACGACTGAGCGAGGGAGGAGGAGAGGGAAAGAGTAGGCAGCGGAGCAAAGGGATGATAGCAGAAGCGGTATTCTGCAGGTTCTGACCAGTTCTGGAGAACCGGTAGCAGAAATTTTGAGTAATTCAGAGAACCACCAAATACCACCTTTGATGGCGATTTTACAGTATCCTTCCCCTGCCACATCCACCAAGCCACACCCACAGAATCAATAGTTTAAAAAAATTGAATCTCACCACTGGGATTTCCTTCTTAGCTTTTTATATTCTCTTTTGAATGATGTGTAAATGTGGTTTATCTCTGTCAGTCAAAAGAAATTCTGATTAACCACCTGCCTATCAGGTACTAAGGAGCTGAGGGCATGGCAACACAAGGAAATAACAATTAAAGACTTTTTATCAACATCCTAATTAACAATTTACACGCAAATAGGGGCCATATAAATACAGTGGATAGAATAGCCCAGTGCACATATTCTGGAGAGATATACACATATATCTTTCTATTTACTCTCCATTGTGGGCAATGTTATCTCAATTTTTCCTGCAATCAGTTTGTTATGGAATGTCTACTTCTTTTGTCCTTCAATGCAACCTCCTACATTTTGTTGTGAAAGTCTAGCCACAAGACAGATTTGGACTATATTAAAAATGAAAACAATAACAAATAAACGATTTTGACTCTTATACATCGTGTATACTTTACAATGTCGCTCTAATGACAATTGGAGCTGTTTTCATTCTCATACTGCAAAGTTAGAAAGGTCTGAGATCCAGCTAATTCACTATACGGTATTATCTAACATGTACATAAATAGGGGGAAAAAAGAACACTGCCAGGAAGATGGGTCCACAAATCTTCAATATTTGGCCTGCTTTTTTCTGAAAAGGGCAGAGAAAAGAGAACAGCTCATTAGGAAAACTTTTGCTAATTCACTCTGCCACCTAGCCTTTCATTGGCCGGACACTTCTCAAACAATATCATTCATACTCAAGAGAATCATGTTAGCTAGGAATTGTAGCCCAACAAATCCGGAGGGCATCAGATATAGCCCGAACAAGTGCTTCTCAACAGGACACCAGAGGGAAAGAGGTCATTCCTGATATACTTTGGGTCTACTGTGGTGGGAAGTTAAGCATCAAACCGTATGGATGGCTGAAATGGTCTCAAAAGCAATAATCAGATCACCTTGTGAAAGAGCAGTGAAAGAGCAGTTAGCAAGATTCAGATAGCAACAACAGCTCTTTATTAGTGACTTCAGATCTGAGCAACTAATCCCAGCCACAGCAGCCCCTTATATAGAGCTGGCTGCAGCTAGGCAGCCAATGAAGGCAATTTGAGTTTGCCGCTCTTGGCAGGGCCAATCGCGGCAGCCCGTTTACTGGCCAATCGCATCAGTCTATGGCGACCAATCACGATCGGCTATCAGCGGGCCAATCAGAGTTGCAGGCTTTCGAGCCTGTTAGTCCGGAACACCCCTCCCCTCTCGGTTCCATTTAAGGGGTGGAGTATAGTCTCGCAGGTAGGCAGGTCTTCGCACCTGTCTACCTGACTTACACAATTCCAATTGTCCATGTTCAAATTCGGGTTCAGATGGACTGCTTGCTGGATCAAGCAGGAATGGTGAACCGGTGCCATGGTCAGGGCTCTCCTCTGGTGCCCCCGGGTTGATAGAGTCCTCAGCTTCGTTGCTTACTGCCATGGCTCCCCGGGCTTGCTGAACCTGCCTGGCTGCTGTTTCTTGGCGAAGCGTTCGTCTGTCCAGGCTCAGCTACAGCTGGTGAGTGTTGCAAACTATGGTGTGGTGATCTCAGTGTTAGTTCAGAATAAACAGGTGTTGGTTCTAATTCTGAGTTCATGGCTTCCCCTCCCCCCCTGGTGTCAAAGTTAGGGTCAGGGGTGGAAGTTGTGGTCAGTCTGGAGCGCAACTGGTCAATATGGCGTTTCCACGCTCTGCCATCAGTGGTGAGTAGATGGTAGGAGCGGGGACCCATAACTTGAGTTACTTGAGCAGGAATCCAGAGGGGATCCCCAAAAAATTTTTTTGCGAATACAAGGTCTCCTACCTTAAAGGCACGGTGCTTGCTGCTGGAACCCAGGGGCTTTTCCGGGGTGTAGGTGGGGTGTAAACGGTCTAGAGGCGATCTGAGTTTCCTGGCCATCAGGAGTTCAGCTGGGCTCTTGTTGGTCATGCTATTTGGTGTGATGTGTTGCAGGAGCAGCATTCTAGTGACTTTGTCATGGATGTTACCTTGTTCCATTTTCTGCAAGGTTTTTTTTGTAAACTGAACCATTCGTTCAGCCCTACCATTTGCGCAGCATGAGCCAGCGATGTGAGTGCGTGTCGGATGCCCTGTTCCGCTAAACACTGTTCAAAGGCTAAGGCAGTGAATTGGGGCCCATTGTCAGAGACGAGGACATCTGGTAAACCGTGTGTGGCGAAGAGTCTGTTCAGTTGTTTTTTTTTAAACAAGTTTTATTGATTTTACAAACAAACAAACAAGACAAAACATCATTAAACTTTAAAAACATAAAACCTCTTTCCATTGTAGATCCTTACAAGGCAGGTAACATATTGCTTTATATCACATACTTATAATTTATCCCATTTCCATATAAACACGTAAATTCCCTTTACCAAATTCCACATTGTTTCTCTTTAATCATTATTCAATCATATTTCCTTTCTGATTTATCTGCTATCCAGTCATCAACTTTATATTTCCCTCTGGCTTGTTTATAATTATTCTCATCTAGTCTTCTTCCGAGATTTTATTATTTAATTCTTAATTAAACACACACACATAAAACACAGACATAAAAACATAAAGCTTTCTTCTAGAAAGTAACTTGGCCCCAGATTACCTCTTTTTGTATGGACTCAGTTGTATTCACGCTTTTCTTATATACCATTACCCATCTTATTTACCATTCTATATCTATTATATAACTCCTCTCCACTTTTGCCTCATCTTAATTCTGTTTTATATATTTAATCTTGCTTTTTTTTAAAAAAAATATTTTTATATCTTTTGTCCATTTCTCCATTTACATCTGCCTCATTTCCAATTTAAGAAAGAATAGTTTCCCTGGAATCACTAATCGGAGTATGATGCCTTTCTATCATTCCCCTAAGTTAAAATTTAAAATAACACCTAAATCCCAATCAGATTCTGCTTAGTACATTCTACTATTTCAAAAACCAATACTACAATAATAAATCCATAACAATCAACACATTAATCCATTAAACTCTATATTCAAACTAATATTTTAAACATTCCCTTTAGTATTTTATTAAAACTTATTATCATTCATTATTAAACCTTTTAAAGTTATACCTTGATATTTTAACCTTTTATTAGATCTTTAAAAGTTCTGGTTATCTACTTATAATACAAATACCACTATTACAATACTCATGTGTACTTTGCAGAATCCCCCTTTAAAAAAAAAAAAAACCCATATATTACCCATTATCCCTGAAAAAATTTCCTTATCTCCATCTTGTCTTATATCTTTGTAACTTTTTTCCCCCTTTTCCCTTTCCTTCTTAGCCCGCCTAAACTTTTTACCCCCTCCTCTCAAAACCTCTGTCTTCTTAATTTCTCCTTTCTGCATTCCTCTTTCCTTTTGCTTTCTAGCATTCTGTTGTTTTTGCATCTTCTTTTTCTCTTTCATAAATATTTTTATTTCTTAAGTCCTTCCTTTTCGCTCCTCTCTTTCTCCTTTCTTTCTTAGTCACACCGTTTAGTTCATTAAAAATGGCTTCTTCTTCCTCGATTTCTTCCAGCTGTTGTTTAATTTGCTGACACATAGCAAGCACCATATCTAGGAAACAAAGGGCTTCTCCCATAACATCTTTGTCTTCTTTCTTTGTTTTTAGATATTGTTTTTTTAGTTCATCAAGAGATAGAGCCATTTTAAAGTTTCTTCTTCTCTTTCTGTATCCTCTTCTTAAACCAATCAGTTATTTCAAGGCTTAAAACAGTTCCCAAACGTCCCAAAGTCCCACAGTCATCAAACAGTCCAGGCAGAGTAAAAGCTTCTTCTTTTTACAGTTTCTCTTCTAGGGGTGAAGTCAAATTAGGGAAAGAAAATTCTCTTTATCTTCAAGGCATCTCCTCCAGCAAAGTCTTAGAGTAAAATTTATTTTCCCAAGCCTCTCCCTTCCCACTTATAACAAAGGAGTTTAGGTTTTACCTTCTACCAAAAGGCTGGTTTCCCTTTTCCATTTGTTAATTCCATAAGGGAGGGAGAGTAACTTCCCCTTTTCGTCACTTTTCTTCGCAGCTGAAAACATCAATCGGGAACAATAGCTTCCAAATCATTACTTTCCCAGGTGTTAAATATATCCTTAAGGTCCCAGTTCAACCAAGAAAAAACTTTCTTTAAAAAAAAAGAAAAGAAAACTCCTTCTCCCTCCTGCGCATTCTTTATTATCCAATTGCTGCTTCTTTATGGTGGCCATAAAAGACCACCGCTGGAACCGCCTTGAGAAAAGGGGTTATTGCCGGCTGGGGGGTTGCGATGCTCCTCATCCCCGTCCGGATCCCCCTCTCTTCAGCTGCCCCAACAGGGCAGCCTTAGCCTCCAAATCCGTCAGGATCGGAGGCACCAAGGCGGCTAGCACAGCAGGAATCGCAGAGAAGGCGAATCCCTGCTGTTAGCAAAGCCGACAACCCTGTTCAGTTTTTTGATGACTGCCTCAGTAGTGGTTGCTTTCATTTTATTGACCTCAAGCCAGTTAGAATATGCATCTACAGTTATTAAGAAAGTGTGGCCTCTCATAGGTCCCGCAAACTCAATATGAACGCGAGACCAGGGACCCCTGGGTGTTTCCCATTCTGCTGGTGGAGCTTTTGGTGGGGCTGAGTGGTTTTCCTGGCATCTGTTACAAGAGGCGACCCAGGTTTCGATTTGTTTGTCCATACCTGGCCACCAGGCATAACTTCTTGCCAGCGCTTTCATACGCACGATGCCCGGGTGTCCATCGTGTAGCATTTGCAGGACCCTTTTTTGTAACTTAGTTGGTACAACAACTCGGTCTCCCCACAAGATGCACCCTCTTTGTGAAAAAAGTTCTGTTTGTCTGTTTTTAAATGGCTTAAATATTTCCTTAGGGTCGTAATCTGGCCATCCCCACTCCACCCAGCCAAGAACTCGTGCCAAACAAGAGTCTCTTTTGGTTTCTAAGGCGATGTCTTGGGCCGTTAGTGGAGGTGAGGGCATTGTCTCTATTTGAAGTACTGGGAGCGTGGGAGCTGGGTCTTCCTGTGGCTCAGGTAGTGGCAAGCGGCTCAAGGCATCTGCATGAGGAATAGATTTCCCCGGGCAATACTTTAATTGATAGTCGTAGGCAGCAAGAAATTCTGACCATCGCTTCATTCTGGGGGAGAGAATGTGTGGAGTAGGTTTGTCGCCTGCCAGAATCCCAAGTAGTGGCTTATGGTCCGTTATAATAGAAAATGGTCTCCCATAAACATATTCATGAAATCTTTTAATTGCAGAGACAATAGCAAGGGCTTCCTTATCTAAATGACTATAGTTTCTTTCTGTTTTTGATAGAGTTCTTGAAAAAAATGCAATTGGTGCCTCTGAGCCGTTTGGTAGGACGTGGCTCAGGATAGCCCCCACCCCAAATGGTGAGGCATCACAAGTGACAGTCAAGGGTAGTGTCTCGTTGTACTGGATTAGTACTGCATTTGAGGTAAGGAGGTCTTTTACTTGCTGGAAGGCGTGTTCCTCCCGACGTCCCCAAATCCAGGATGCCCTTTTATCGAGTAGTCTATGAAGGGGCTCAGCAACAGTCGCCTTCTGGGGTAGGGAGATGTTATAAAAGTTAATAAGTCCCAGGAAGGCTTGGAGGTCGGTTTTGTTTTGGGGTCTTGGGGCATTTTTGATCGCTGCCAATTTCTTTTCTGTGGGGTGGATTCCTTGCTTGTCAAGGAGGTAGCCAAGAAACTCCACCCTTTCTCTGCAAAGCTGGCATTTTTCTTTCTTAACGTTGAGGCCAGCATCTTTGGACCTTTGTAGGACTGTTCTGAGGCATTTCTCTAATTGATTTTTGTAGGTGCTGCTATTAATATGTCATCAAAATAGGGCACGACCCCTTTTATACCTTGTAATAGTCTCTCCATCAGGCTTTGAAAAATGCCTGGGGCTACGCTTACACCAAACTGGAGCCTGTTGCATTTGAATGCACCACGATGTGTGACTATAGTTTGGGCTTCTGCAGTCTCGGGATCAACTGGTAGCTGTTGATACGCTTGCGCTAGATCTAATTTTGCGAATATTTTGCCACCCCCAAGTGAATGCAGGAGATGTTGAACAACTGGTACTGGGTAGGCGCTCTGCTGTAGCGCGTGATTGAGGGTGGCCTTGTAGTCACCGCAGATTCTTATGGACCCGTCAGGCTTTATGGGGGTGACAATTGGTGTCTCCCATCGGGCGTGGTCAATGGGTTCTAACATGCCTTGTGCAATTAATTTGTCCAGTTGCTCATCAATTTTGGATTTGAGAGCAAAGGGAACTCGGCGTGGCTTTAGGCGAATGGGTGCAATGTCGGGGCGAAGATTAAACGAAATGTGAGACCCCTTGTACTTGCCTAGGCTTTTGTTGAATACTTCTCGGAAGTCGTGGACGAGAGCTGCCTCCCAGTCATCATCTTCAGTATGATGGATGCCAGCCATTCCGATTCCTAATGGCGCGAACCACTGAAGGCCCAATACACTTGGCCGGTCTCTGTCTACGATGGTGAGTGGTAGAATTGCATTATGTCCCTTGAAAGAGACCTGGAAATGGCGGGTACCTGCGACTGGAATCCGGTTGCCTTGATAGTCTTTCAGTATGAGTCTCTGACTGCTGAGGTCTTGGCGTCGGATGTTGGGGATCAGCTGCTTGAGTGTTTTCCAGGATACCATGGATAATGATGACCCAGAGTCGACTTCCATGATGCACGGTTTGTTTTCAATGGTGACCTTTACTCGGATTTTTTTAGCATCAAGTGATGAAGCGTGGCCAATGGTGATGGTTTGATGAGCCTCCTCTCATCTGGGTGTGCCGTTAAACTTTCGGGGTCTGCTGTACTGGTTCCACTGGCTGCTAGGGCGGTCCCTCTGTGTGGTGGAGTTGCCATCATTCCTCTTTGGGCTGCTCCCTCTCCATCTGGGGCTGGAATTTCTCTTGTTTCTGCATACCTTCGCGATGTGCCCTCGTTTCTAAAAAGCGACACATGGCGTCTAAAATCTGCATTCGGATCGGGATGGTTTCCCCGCATCCGGCGCATTGGTAGTTGGATTTCCGACCCTGCTGGTCTCGTTGCTCACATTCTGACCTGAGTCTGTGGACTTCTTCCTCCTCGCTGTCTGAGGATGACTCGATATCTTCATGATGGGTGGATGATGTGTACTTGTCTAGAGGTTTCCCAACATCGTTGGTGGGTTGGCGGTTGGTTCCGCTGGTTTGACGCATTCGTGCTGCTGATTTACGAGTGGCTTCAGCTGCGGTGGCGTCTGCTATGGCATCTGCAAGCGAGATGTCTCCCTTGGCCATGATCTTGCTCTGGATGGTTGGGTCTCTGAGGCCAAGGACGTCTCTCATGGCTTCTTCGAGATTGGCGAAGCCACATAAACTGCCCAGGTTCCTCAGGTCTGCCACAAAATCCCCAACGCTCTCACCTTCACGCTGGTCCCTCTGATAGAACTCGTGTCTGCGAATGAGAGTTGGCACGGCTGGGGCATAATGGTTTGCGCAGGATGGGAGCAAGGGTGTCCCAATCCATGGTTTTAACCTCAGCTGGCTTTGCTAAGGCTTTAGCCATCTTAAAACGGCTGGCCCACAATGGGTTAGAAAAACGGCTCGCTTTCTGCTGGGCGTGGCATCCTTGAGGTTGTTGGACTCCAGGAACATTTGAAATCTGTCCATATATGAGTCCCAGTCCTCGCTAGCTGGATCGAATGGGGTGGGTGGTATAGCGCTGCTGGCCATGTCGCCGTTGTTGCGCTCTATCAGCCACGTGCTCCTTCAGCTAGTTCAAATCAATAGACTTCATTGCCTCCGCATCCCATCCTTGTCGCCAGTGTTGGATCTGGGAGGATGGTTCAAGAACGGAGGCAAGACTCAGATAGCAACAACAGCTCTTTATTAGTGACTTCAGATCTGAGCAACTAATCCCAGTCGCAGCAGCCCCTTATATAGGGCTGGCTGCGGCTAGGCAGCCATTGAAGGCTATTTGAGTTTGCCGCTCTTGGCAGGGCCAATCGCGGCAGCCCGTTTACTGGCCAATCGCATCAGTCTATGGCGACCAATCACGATCGGCTATCAGCGGGCCAATCAGAGTTGCAGGCTTTCGAGCCTGTTAGTCCGGAACATAGCTTATATGTAGTATCAAGCTTGGAGCAGCATCACTCACAGGAAAGAGTGAATTAAGGGCAAAACTTCCATTTCCAATCCAGACATCCACACATTTTAAGTTTAGTTTTAGTTTAGTTTACTTTATTGTCATTGCACCTCGTACAACAAAATCAAACCCCATCTTCAGTGCACATCATGACCATGAAAATAAACATACATCCTTCACCCTCCACACATTGAACCAAAAATTCCTGACACCACACTGCACTATACAGAAAAATTCAAGAGAGCTTCTGCCCTGGGATAGAAGCTGATTTTCAGCCTATTTGGTTTGTTTTTATTATTCTGTACCATCTGCCAGATGGTAATAGTTCAAAAAAGGGTTCCCAGGATGAGATGGGTCTTTGAGAATGTTTTGAACTTTCTTAAGGCAGCAGGAGCTATAAAGCTCTTCCAAAGAGGGGAGAGGGCAATCAATGATCTTCTGGGCAATTATGTTAACCCTCTGGAGTGCTTTCCTATCTGTCACTGTGCAATTGGTAAACCATACAGAAGTGCAGTAAGTTAAGATATTCTCTATGGCAGCAGTCGCCAACTGGTGGGCCATGAGAAAATTTTGGTGGGCTGACCCCCCAGAGCACCACCCCCAAAGCAATTAATCCAGGTCGCGCAGAAACACAAGGCTGCTCATTCCACGTGGCCCATGGGAACACTCCCTGCCCACTCACTCTTTACCTGGCAAAGCTTGTCTGCTAAGTTGCTATTTTTCCTTTTTCCAACCATCATCTGTTCTGCTTTGCCAGGAGATTTAGATTAGCTAGAAAGCAGGAAATGGTTGGATTTCTTGCTTTCTAGCTAAGCACAGCCGAACCTCCCTTAGGACTGAAGGTTTGTTTGCAAGCAAATTCAGTGCAGACTCATGGCAAGCAAATTTGAAAGACTGAGTTAGCCGATGGCAGATAGATAGATCACTGAATGATTCTGTGAGCAGCTCAGTCTGCCTGCTTTGACTGATTTTGGATAAAAGTTGCTTTTTTATATAAAAAAATCAACATTTACATACATGGTGTGTTGTGAGTTAATTTTGTGAGTTTGCTTGCAAGCAAATTTTATGTGACAGACTTAGCTAGCCAATGGCAGATAGATAGATTTCATAATGAATCTGTGATTCTGTGACCAACTCAATCTGCCTGCCTGCTTTGCCTGGTTTTGGGTAAAAGCTGCTCTTTTTTATAAAAAAATCAATATTTATATAAATATTCATAATATTTACATACAAGCCATGCCCAGCCAGTCACATGACCAACAAGCCACACCCACAAATTAGGCCATGCCCACAGAACCAGTTAGTGGTCCCTGGAATCTAAAATTATGAGTTTGGTGGTCCCTGAGGTCCAAAAGGTTGGAGACCCCTGCTCTATGGTGCAGCGGTAGAAGGTCACCAGCAGTTTTTCATTCAGTTGTTTTCTGAGAAGTCTCAGGTAGTATAATCTCTGCTGGGCCCTTTTGACCAGTGCTGCAGTGTGAGCACCCCAGGTCAGGTCCTCTTTTATGGTAACACCAAGAAACTTAAAACTGGCCACTTGCTCCACTCGGTCTCCATTGATAAGCAAGGGATGGATGTCTGATCTGTTCCTTCTATAGTCCACTATAAGCTCCTTGGTCTTATTGGTGTTGAGGATCAAGTTATTGTCTCCACACCACGAAAGCAACCGCTCCACCTCATCTCAGTAGGCAGACTCATCCCCCATGGAGATGAGTCCTACCACTGTTGTATCATCTGCAAATTAGAGTAAGGGACTCAACACGCAACCCTGTGGTGAACCAGTGTTAAGAATAAGGGCTGAAGAGGTATGATTACCCAATCTGATCCTCTGTGAGCGCCAGACAGGAAATCCATAATCCAAAGGCAGATTGAATAAGCAAGTCCAAGGTCCAGAAGTTTAGACAGTAGTCTATGTGGAAGAATTGTGTTAAATGCAGAACTAAAATCTAGAAAAAGCATCCTCACATAGCCCGCCCCCTTGCTGTTCTAGATGAGTCAGAGCAGTGTGAAGAGATATGGCTATAGCATCCTCTGTAGATCTATTTCTTCTGTATGCAAGATGTTTATCAAATGTATGCGAAAGACCAGAAGTGATGTGCCAGCAGACCAATTTCTCAAAGCACTTCATGATGATGGGAGCGAGTGCCACTGGTCTGTAACCATTGAGGTTATTGATAGGGAACTTCTCTGGCAACGGAACAGTGGTGGAAGCCTTCAAACAAGATGGAATAGTGGACTGGGATAAAGACCGATTGAAGATCCAGGTAAAGACTCCAGCCAACTGATCAGCACAGTCACACTCGGCCAGAGATACCGTCAGGACCAGCAGCCCTCAGAATGGTCCTTACCTCCTGTTCCTCCACAATGAGGTGGGGGCTACAATTGGCTGGTGGTTGTATTTTATCTGCCTCTGATGTCTCCACTTCAAAGCAAGTAAAGAAATGATTCAGTTCCTCTACCAATGAAGCATCCCCCTCAGCAGGAATGATATTGGTTGGCTGATGATTTGTAATTTGTTGAATCCCTCGCCACACCTGCCTCATATTATTGCTATAAAAATTATCCTCAATCTTTCTCTTATAATCAGTTTTGGTCTTCCCAATACCTTTCTTCAGATTAGCTCTGGCAACACTGTATCTTGCCCCATCACTGGACCTAAAGGCCTTGGTCCTGTCACGCAAGAGGCGCTGGACTTCCTTGGTCATCCAACGTTTCTGATTGCGATAAATCCTAATACTTTTATCCACAGTAATAGTATCTGTGCAGTGTTTGATACAGCACAGAACAGTTGCAGTGCGCACCTCTAGGTCAGGGTGGTAAAAGATGCCCCAATTTGTGTACTCAAAACAATCCTGAAGTTGTTGGGAAGCATCTTCTGGCCAAGATTTCACTGTCTTTATTATAGGCAGAGCCCATCTCCTAAGAGGGATGTACGGTGGTGCTAAAAGCAGTGACATGGTCTGATTGTCCCAAATGTGGTAACTGTATAATCTTATAGCCATGTTTGATGTTGTATATACTTTGTCCAATATGTTTGTTCCTCTAGTAGCACACTTAACATGCTGATAGAATTTAGGGAGTGCTGCTTTTAAATCAGTTTGATTAAAGCCCCTATTATGATATGTACAGCATCAGGATACTTATTCTGCTGATTACTAACAATGTTATTATATTTATTATAAACTCCCAAAGCTATGGTAGTATTGGCATCAGGTGGGATATAGACTGCAGTAATCAAAACCACGCTGAATTCCCGTGGAAGATATATGGGTCTACATTTAAGAGTCATATACTCCAGATCCATGGAGCAGTGGCTGTCTATAGTCTTTGTATTGATAGGCCAGCTTTTGTTCACATAAAGGCTTAAACCTCCCCCTTTGATCTTGCCAGAATCTCTACTCCTGTCCTGCCGGTGAGCTATGTAGCCTTCCAGCTCAACAGCTGCATCTGGAATGAGCAAATAAAGCCAAGTTTCTGTGGTTAGCAAAACACAGCAGTTCTCGATGAATTTAGGCTTTGTAATCTGTAGCCTTAATTCATCCATTTTGTTAGTCAGAGATCTTGCATTGGTAAGAAATATACTTGGAATTGAAGGCTTGCGTGGAAACTTACTCAGCCTAAAGAAAACTCAGCACGGCATCCTTTTTTCCCCTTCCTGTTCCTCTTCCTCCGCCTCTTCCTTCTTCCTACAGGGATAGTGATCCATGGCTCCCCCAGGGTCCTAGCTGCCTCCTTCGGTATGTTATGAGAATGTATAAAATTGTCCATAATAGCCTTTTCACATTTCAGTCCAATTTGTATCAAGGCTTGCCAACTATAGATGCTCCTTGCCCCACAGTAGTCAATTAAGGATCCAAAACACATACGGAATCATACACACCATACATACTGAAAGAAGGAGCGGCCAGCCAGAACATCCATGTACACACGGCCATCTTGAAAACCGTGTTTGGGACATTTCCAAATATTTAGAGGGGAGGGCAGAGCAAGGCAAGGCAAGGCAGGGAAGTATACTCAAGCCAGGCAAATTAAATCTATATATGATTGCAGCCCATATTGCTTAAAATAAGACATATCTGCATCACAAGCTCAGCTTTCCTAGTTTATTCTTTAAGATCTAGGAGCCATGAGGGGCAAATAGCAAAGATATCATTAGATGAATAGATTTTAGGGTATATGTATTATATTAATAACTATATGGATTGCACTGCCTAAATTACACGTTCTTAGAAAATTATTTGATGAGTCAGATTCTGATTACCAAACACTCTTTGGTAAACACTCACCCAACTTCATCTCTTCCAGTTCTTTTAGAAGAAATCTGGTAGCCCCTTTTCTGACTAAACTGTTATTAAAAGATTTTTTTTTTATCAAATACGCTAACAGGAAAAGATGCTTCCAGACATCTAAAGCTCTCCTTTAATATCTGACACTTTTTTGTAAACTCTTCTGAATCTTCCCAAGTAAAAGTTATATGCAAATATAAACCTAAGACTTAAAACAAGAAATCCTAGATTTCATCTATTTGTAAGAGGCTCTGCAACAATCTTCAGATCATTTTTATTTCTAATTCTTTAGAAACAGCTTTTGTATTCCTCAATCTCTACGTTCAAACTTTTTTTATCTTATGATTTTTTTAAATCAATGACTAATCATTGAATTTCTCTCTATTTTCACTCTCTAAATCAGCTTTTCTCAACCTTTTTTCTCAGAACTCTTGAAATGATTTACAAATCTCAGTGAACGCCTGCATAAAAAATATGACATCTACAGCTAGCATCATGGTGCAATTTAAAATTATAATATTATTTATGATTTCTCATGAAACTTCTGTAAAATCCCATCTAAAAAAACCAGTCCGTGGATCATTTGGTACCGGTCCGCAAAGAAAATAAAAATAAAATAAAAATGGCAGCTTTCTTCACCTTCAGTGAATGCTGCTGGGATCAGGGATCAAGGACACAAATGAAAGAAGGGGAGGGAGGAAGCAACCAAAGCCTGTCCTGCTCTCTGGCTCAGCGGCTTCGGTTTCCTTCCGCCTCGTTCCTCTCTCAGTCACTCTCTGCTCCTCCACCAGCCCAGGAAGAAACTGCTTCAAAGAAGCCGGCAGGGGTAAGCTTTTCCTGTCGGCGCAGCTCCTCCAGCGCCCGTTCACCCCACCCCGCCGCCCAGGTTCAATCCAGTGCTCTGTTCTGCCTGCCTGCCTGCCTGCCTTCGTTTCTGGTTGTTTCGGAGTAGCTTTGGCTGAGAATAATAACTATTCACCTCTTTTACTCAGCTGAAGCTGCTCCAAACAACCAGAAACGAAGGCAGGCAGGCAGAACGGAGCACTGGATTGAACCGTGGGCGGTGGGGTGGGGTGAACGGGTGCTGGAGGAGCTGCGCCGGCAGGAAAAGCCACCCTGCTGGCTTCTTTGAAGCAGTTTCTTCCTGGGCTGGTGGAGGAGTGAGAGAGCGACTGAGAGAGGAACGAGGCTGTTATGTCCTCGGGACTGACACAAGTTCCCCATCTGGTCCGTTCATCCTGCGGGGCGTTGCAGCCCCCATTGGCTGGCCTTCGACAGCCGGCTATAAAAGCCGGCTGCTAGGTCGAAACCAGCCGCTGTTCGCTGGAAGGTCTGTTGTTAGCATGCAGGCGCGACAGCCCCCTTTATTCCTGAATAAAGCGTGTTATTGATATGCTCTGGTGTGGCCTCCCTTTTTCTCGAACTTAACATTGGCGACGAAGGTGGGATCTGGCCAACCAGCAGCAAATATCAAAAGAGCTGAAAACACACCGAAACGGCTGAACCGTAGCCGCGCCGTTGAGAGCTCGGTCAGTCGTAATGCGAAGTGAAAGTGGAGCGTGTAGCCGCTCAGTTAAAAAAGCTACGTGAGAAGTAGGGCACTGAGAACCTCAGCCACCCAGCATTAGAGCACAGAATTCAACCGCTGCTGTTCGGATTCTGTTGTTAGCGAAACTTCGGCGCTGCGCTCACAGCCGCCAGAACACATTAGAGCGCGCAATTTGAATAGCTGTCAGCACGACACTGCAGCTATAGCACGCCTATGCCCTTGTAAGGGCGCGAAATTCAAACTGAAGTCAGTTACGGCGCTACAGCCATAGCCACATAGAGCGTGTAACCCAGAGAGATCCTCTAAGAGCTGAAGCAGCACTGCCAGCTGCAGTTGCCACACCTACCAGGGCCTTGTATTCCCAGTGAGATTGGTCAGTCTACCAACAGGCTGAACACCCAATATGAATTCAAATCCAGGCGTTTCCACCATTTAAGCCAGATGAAGGCAAGTGGGACTCTTACAGAAACCGCTTCAATCACTACCTTGATGCCATCGGTCTGGCCGACGCTACAGAGAACAGGAAGAAATCGTGCTTCCTGAGTTACTGCGGGCCACAGTATTCGATACCGCCACAGCGCTACTCGCCCCAAGAGAATTAAAGAACGTCCCTTGGTCCGAGCTGTTGGAGACACTCTCCAACCATTATTCCCCAAAGCCATCGCAGATAGCGAGACGTTTTGCCTTTCGTATGAGGAAACAAACAGATGGGGAATCTATCAATCAGTATATGGCAGCCTGAGAACCGCAGCTCTCCACTGCGAATTTAAAAATTACCTAGACGACATGCTCCTGGATCAACTCGTCTGTGGAGTCAGAGATGTAAGGTTACAGAGGCGGTTGCTGGCCAGAAAAAGATCTCAACCTCACCCAGGCGATCGAGGAAGCCTTGGCCGCAGAACTAGCGACCCAGTCGGCCGCTGAAATACAAGGAAGCGCAGCCAAACCCAGTCCGGTCACTGTTCATTCCGAGGAAGCAGTGAGCAAAGAAGACCCCACCGAACACTTAGAAGTGCATCGCCTCAAACCCTTCAAGCAGCCACAGGTAGGAGCTAGGCCTAAAACGGCAACGTGCCTAAACACATCCTGTTGTGCCTCTCCTGCGGGGGGTCCCATGCCAGAACGACTTGCAGGTTCAGGAACACCACCTGCAACAATTGCGACAAGAAAGGCCACATCGCCAGGGCCTGCCAGGCAATGCACGTGGCTCCACAAAAGTCATCGTCCCCTTACTCCCCTCCGGGGCCACCCAGGCAAGTAGAAAATTGTTATACGTGCTACCAAGCTAACCACACTTTTTTGACACCTAATAAAATTACCCTCTCTATTCATTTAGAAGGTAAACCCTGTCTTATGGAAGTCGATACCGGGTCAGCGCTCTCGATCATCTCATGGAGCACACTTAAGAAAATACGACCCAGCCTGTCCAGGAAGCAACTCCAGAAGAGTCGTCTCACCTTGAGGGATTATCAAGGGAAGAATATTCCCGTACTCGGAACAGGCAAGTTCCTCGTTAGATTCAAATCCTTTAAAGGCCATCTGCCTTTAGTGGTGGTAGATGGTACCCTCCCTAGCCTTTTGGGGTTGGATTGGTTCCCCTATCTCAGCCTTAGCTTAACGGGAGTACATGCTGTCTCACCTTCCGATATCAACTCACTATTTTCAGACTATGCTGATGTGTTCAGCAATGAATTGGGTTGTTATAACGGTACGCCCATTTCCTTTTCGGTGGACCCCCAAGCAGTTCCCGTCCGTTTAAAACCGCGCAGAGTACCATTTGCTCTGCGCACTAAGCTGGATGCAGAACTGGACAAATTGCTCCAACAGGGGGTGATCGAGCCCACGGATTTTGCTAAATGGGAGACTCCAATTGTCACACCCCTTAAAAAAGATGGTAGTATCAGAATGTGTTCTGACTATAAAACCACAATTAACCGCTATCTACAGACTAGCGCATACCCAGTCCCAGTAATCCAACACTTACTACACACATTTGAGCCAGGAACCATATTCGCCAAATTGGATATGTCACAGGCTTATCAGCAATTTCCTGTTGACAGCCAAACGGCCGAATTACAAACTATTGTCACTCACAGAGGGGCATTCCGATGCAAGCGCCTCCAATTTGGCGTTAGCGTCGCCCCAGGCATCTTTCAGTCATTAATGGAACGGATACTTCAAGGCCTCCCTGGCGTGGTTCCGTACTTTGATGACATTTTGATTTCAGCCAGGGACAGACCCCAACTCTTCCACAGAGTCAGAGCGGTATTGGATAGGTTCAGGCAGCATGGCCTCAAACTAAAAAGGGAGAAGTGTGCCATCGCCACTAGGCAGGTGGACTTTCTTGGGTATAAAATAGACGCCTCTGGAATCCACCCGGTGGAGTCTAAAGTCAAAGCCATTCACGAGGCACCCACTCCGTCTTCCAAGTCAGAATTACAAGCTTTCCTGGGTTTGCTAAACTTCTATGCGTCGTTCCTACCCCACAAAGCGTCAGTAGCTGAACCGTGTATAGACTTCTAGACAAAAACACTCCATGGCATTGGGGACCCAAAGAGGAATACGCCTTTAAGGCAGTCAAATCGTTACTCACTTCGGACGCTGTCCTGATACAATTTGACCAAGCATCTTCCTCTAGTCTTAGCTGCAGATGCCTCACCTTTTGGGATTGGGGCTGTCTTAAGCCACAGACTTCCCAACGGCTCCGAAGCGCCAATCGCATTCTTTTCTAGAACCTTGTCAACAACCGAGCGTAATTATAGCCAAATTGACAAAGAGGCCCTAGCCGCCGTTGCTGCGGTCAAAAATTCCATGAATTTCTTTTTGGTCACAACTTCGAACTTGTCACAGATCACAAACCACTGTTGGGGCTCCTCTCAGGAGAAAAACAAACACCGCAAGTCTTGTCCCCCAGGATGACTAGGTGGACCCTATTCCTGGCTGCTTACTCGTACAAACTGGTTCACCGCCCAGGAAAAAACCTCAGCCACGCCGACGCCCTCAGCCGCTGCCCATTGCCAGCACCCGTGGAGGACCCGGCCCCAGTCCATGCCATTTTCAATGCCAGTGAGTTCGACATCCCAGTCACTGTTGGCGACATCGCCCTCCACTCCAAAAAAGATAAACTTATCGCCCAGGTTCCGGACTGGGTACGGAGGGGGTGGCCGGGCAGTAATCTCTCAACTGAATTCTCACTGTTTAAAACCCGCCAGCAAGAACTTTCCAGTTTACAGGGCTGCCTGTTATGGGGGACCAGAGTTGTCATTCCAAAACCTGCGCACACCCGTCCTGAAGGCGTTACACGAGGGGCACCCTGGCATCGTCCGGATGAAAGCGTTGGCTCGGAGTTACGTCTGGTGGCGGGCATGGACGACGAGATCACGAAATGGGTAAGCTCCTGCCACCCTGTCAAGAATCCAGGCCAGCACCACCGATCACCACCCCAACCAAATGGGAAAGTGCCAACGCACCGTGGTCACGGTTGCACATTGACTTGGCCGGGCCCTTCCACGGCAAGACCTTCCTGGTGGTCGTGGATTCGTTCTCCAAATGGATCGATGTGGCTCTCCTACCCACAACCACCACCCGAGCAATTGCCCAGGCTCTGACCCGCTTATTTGTTACACACGGTCTGCCTGACACCATAGTCTCAGACAATGGCCCCCAATTTACGTCCACAGAATTCAGCCGGTATGCCACCAACCTGGGCATCCGGTATATCCTAACGGCCCTTTTCATCCCGCTAGCAATGGGTTGGCGGAGAGAGCCGTTAGGTCAGCAAAGAGGGGCAAGATTCACTCAAGACGACTGGCACTCCAGACTCTCTCGCTTTCTTTTAAGCCAACACTCGACCCCATGTACTGTCACAAACAAGTCCCCAGCCGAATTACTGATGGGCAGACGTCTAAGGACAGTGCTAGATAGACTGCATCCCCACTATTGCCCAGACACACCAATTGGTTCTAACACTAGGGTCAGGAGTTTTGTATTACAGGACCAAGTTTTTCTCAGGAACTACGCAGGCGATCCCCTGTGGGTACCTGGGGAAATCGTGGCCATCACCGGTCCAAGGTCATACCGCATCCAGTTGGGGGACGGGCGTATCTGGCGGAGGCATCTGGACCAGATAAGGAGTCGCCGGGGCGAACATGCCAACGCTGACCCAGGGACTCCAGTGACTCTCCAATCGCCGCACCCGAATCCTAGCTGGGACCTCCAGAGTGACCAGTCTCCACCAGCCGAGTCGAGGGAACGGACGGTAGACCGGGACTGCTCCTACAGAGTCATCAGCCGTACCACCTGGACGACACCACCGGGTTGCGTGACAATGACAATTTAACAATCCAACCCGAGGACTGTGACCACTCCCAGACTCCAGACCGGACCCCAGATCGACCCTGTTGTCCGGCAAAGCCAGTTCCTGACTCCCAGAACTCTATGCCACTTTGTGCATCGCCAGAATTGAGCTGGTCGGGGCGCTCACACAAACCACCCGCTTACTTAAAGGACTATTCGTGTTCGTATCTAGGGGTAAGGGGTGTTATGTCCTCGGGACTGACACAAGTTCCCCATCCGGTCCGTTCATCCTGTGGGGGCGTTTGCAGCCCCCATTGGCTGGCTCCCTTCGACAGCCGGCTATAAAAGCCGGCTGCTAGGTCGAGCCAGCCGCTGTTCGCTGGAAGGTCTGTTGTTAGCATGCAGACGCGACAGCCCCCTTTATTCCCTGAATAAAGCGTGTTATTGATATGCTCTGGTGTGGCCTCCCCTTTTTCTCGAACTTAACAGAGGCAGACACCTGAGGGATAAGGCTGAGGGAGGGAGGGAGACACCTGAGGGATGAGGCTGAGGGAGGCAGGGCTGAGAGGCGGGGCTTCTCAGCCATCCTGCAGGGACTTGTCCTGAGCCATGGAGACAGCCATGGGCCGCCGCTGCCCAGAGCTCAGTTTTGAAGGCGCTCCTCAGCCCGGCGCAGTTCCTGAAACTGCAGCTGAAACCCTCCGTTTTAAATGTCCCAATAGAAGAGAATATCTGTCACTCAGGGTTGCAATGAGGAGGCATTG
Organism: Pseudonaja textilis; assembly: GCF_049901715.1. Taxonomy (NCBI): domain Eukaryota; kingdom Metazoa; phylum Chordata; class Lepidosauria; order Squamata; family Elapidae; genus Pseudonaja; species Pseudonaja textilis. Next base: position 20,535,868 of record NC_142008.1, on the reverse strand, counting down.
GCGCTCCCTGAACTTGGTGGTTTGCTGGCAGACGTTTTATTACCCGATTAGGTAACAACATCAGATGTTATCTAGTCAGGTAATGAAACGTCTGCAAACAAACCACCAAACTCGGACTCCTCCCCCTCCCCCCCTCCTTGAAAAAGTGTCCCCCCCCCCTCCTTGAAAAAGTGTTTCTGCGTGAAACTGGTCCCTGGTACAAAAAAGGTTGGGGACCACTGCTCTATAGAATGATTATTTCGGTAGCAGTGGGAGGGCTTGAGCCATTTATATTCTGAATTATTGCTGAACTCTTGCTAATAGATCAGGAGGAACCTGATAGCAACTGTCAAAAGGTGTCAAAATGCCTTTCTTTCAGGGATTCAATTTTCTCGCTGGGAGAGCTCTGGCACAAGGATACGGACAACTGCTTGAAAGCTGGATCTTTTTATTTTTCAGGAAGGCGGTGAGCAGCAAGAAGTCCGCATTCCTGGGCTAGCTAGCTTCTTGTGGTAAGTCCCTGGTTTTTTTATACCCTTTTCTCCCTTTGTAAGTTAATTTTATGTGGATGTTTGTATTTGTGCTTAATGTTTCAAATCCTGTTTGAGTTTGTCTTTATTCCCGCCAGAGGGCAAACTCCGCGGGGTGCGGAAGGCAAACTCTGCGGGGTGGCCAAATTGTATTATTGGTTTTCTCTAATCTCTTTTAGCTTTAAGATAGTTTTTCATATTTATTCTGTGGCAATCTCCTGTCTGTCCCTTTTGTAATTTATATTTTGTGTTTTTTGTCTGTTTGTTTTGCTTATTTGGTATGTCCTGTGTTTGTAAGGGTTTTCTAAATCAACTTTTTGTTTCCTTTTCTTATTTGTCTAGTTTTCTTAATTACTTAGGCTTTTGTCTATAGGGATTCTTTAATACCTTTTTTATTTGATTCCTTTTCCGATGTAAGTTTGTTTTATGGCTGACCTGATGTTCCCCTTGGGCTTTTCCTGTTTTTGTGACACTACTGTCTTCGTGAAGTTCCCTTTCCACACAACTTTTGGAGCCAACATTTTGTATTAAACGCATCAGCTTTCATTCTAACTTCATCAAATGACTTTTGTCCTCGGGACCTTCTATTTCTTTAATTAGTTAATATAATGAAATCCTCATTCAGGGTTAAGTCATTTTTTTTCTCTGAAACTCATTTAATGCAACCTTTGCTATGTCCTCTTCCTTTCCAAGTTCCCTCTTGAAAACAACTTTCTGTGCAGAATTAGAAATAAAATAATTTTCCATGAATGAAGGCAAATATACATGTCCCAGAATAATGATGTGAGATCGAATTTGTTTCTTTTGGACTCATGCTGGAGCCCATCTACTGGAAATTTCTCTCTACTGGAATATGTGCTTTGAGCTGTTCTGTGAGTCATGTTTATGTGGTGCCTTCCTATTGGCTGGTTGGTGGTGTGTTGATGGCGGGTGACTGGCTATTGCTTCCTTGTGCTACTGAGGGAGGGAGGGAGAGAGAGAAAGGGAGAGACTCAGCTTTCTTCTTTGAGTGGAAGCCCTGGATCTTGGGAGTCTCTTGGACTCTCAGTTCTTATTAGTCTATCTATCTCCAGCCTTCTTTATTCCCTTCAATTGTCAGATGGTGTTTAGACAGTGTTGGCCATTACCAGTGGGTTGGGGGGAGGGGTTGTCAATATCTGGGATAGATCTGAGATGCAGGCAGAAACAGCATATACTGAACGGCACAGGCAAATAGCTGGCATGAAGTACAGGACTATCTTCACGGAATATTGGCTACATCTTCCTAGGTTTAAATGGGGGATTCAATAAATGGTTGTAGAAAACGAGAGTTGAGATCCTGTGAGATCTCCAGATTCAGACAGGTACTGGCCAATCAGACATTATGGTTGTAGAGACCAAGATCAGAATACAGTGGTGGTGATATAGTGGTGTCAAGTGATAGCATCATTAAAAAGAAGGAGTATGAGAAACTGGAAAAATACCAGAACCTGCAAGAGTGAACCGGGCAGGATGTTGAAAGTAAAGGCCAAAGTAGTGGGGACACTCAATGCGGTGACTGTAAGAGTGGCTCCAACAGATCCAAAGAATTATATGAGAATACTTTTCTTTCATTTAAAAAAAATGCTTGGATGTTGCAGGTAAAAATTCTTTTAAGGGGAATGATGAGTATGGTATGGTCCATTGGTTTTTCTGGTCATTAGCCATGTGTTCAAAGGGGCATGACATGGGGCTCATTAATTCTCTGGCAGAGGCACCTTCTTGGAAAGTTGGAGAATGTCTTTTAGTTACTCTGCTAGCCCCTCCATACTCCTTTTCTATTTGTATAACTTCGTTTTATTTTGCCAAACAGTAAAATTATGGTGTCCATTTTTCATTTCATAATAACGCTTCTGTTTTTGAGATGACTGCGAGGAAAAATCTAATTAGTAATAACAAATTCTTAATATAGCTCAGAGGAATACTGAAATGTTAACTGGGGCTTTTAAATACACAAAGCCCAACATAATTTGACAGCATACAAACAAGAACTGCAAAAGTAATTTTAAAAATTGTTTCAGAAAGTGGTCTAAGGCACAAAAAATAATGCTTTTAATGTACATTTCATTTGTCAGAATGTAGAGTACAGTCCTAAAAAGATCCCCCAGCTACAGTTTTGCAGAGTCATGCGCTTAAGAGCATTAAATATTAGTATTTCTGTTTAATTTAGAAGAGCTTTTTTGCCATTTCTGTCATTGGGCTGATACTGTTTAATCTTGTTTCATTAGTATAATTAGAGATGCAATTGATGATTGTGGCAAAGAGATTAAGTTCAAATCCCCTGTTGTCCTGAAATGTTCTGTTCAGGTTGTACATAGTTGTACAGAGTACATAGAACTCAAGATCACTTTAGTGAAAAAATTCATTTAGTTTGTTAAGGTGCCACAGTATCTGTTCCATTTAGACATTTATATTGAACATAAAAAACGAATTCCTGCATTTTTACTTTTAAGACATTACATTT
>NC_142008.1:20476334-20532777 GCF_049901715.1 Pseudonaja textilis | reverse complement strand
CATATGTTCTCAGTGTACAAAAAAAAATTCATTCATCAAGAATCATAAGATACAACACTTAGTAATAGTAATAGGATACTAAATAAGCAATCAAATCAAATTAGGAAACTAAATATAAATTGTAAGGATATAGTCATAAGTGGGAGGAGATAGGTAATAGGAAGGATGAGAAGAATAACAGTAATGCAGTCTTAGTAAATAGTTTGACAGTGTTGTGGGAATTAGTTGTTTAGCAGAGTGATGGCATTCGGAGAAAAAATGGCTGATATACATTTTTATCAGATATTGCACTGACAAAGAAAACAAGTGCATTTTAAACTAGACCAGGACTTAGATGAAATGGCAACAAAAAATAAGGAATCAGGGGAAGACTAGAAAGCATTATATATAGTTCTGCAGCTGTCAGAGAATAATCAAACAATGATAGTATAGATTTTTTTTTAAAGGAAACAGAATAAAAAAGCAAAGTTGTGGTCTAAACAACAGCCACTAGATGGCAAGAAGCGACCAACACTTCTCCATACTCCAGGATAAGAGAGATGGCATCATTGAAGAAATATGTGTATGTGTGTCTGCATCTGTGTATCTGTGTAACTAAAAGCCAATAAAAGGAATTTGAAGCTAAGAAGTAGAAGCATAAAATGATCACATGTGCTGGATTTGTATAAGATGTTAAAGCCATGCAGAAGCTAAACGAAAACTATTCCAGTTTCACTTATATGAGATGTAAACACAAGATTCTTTATTTGACCTGGTTAACACACACTGCAAACACACTCTGCAAACACAGCCAATCTGTTCAAGCACCCACGAATCATTTCTGTTAAGTATGGCCGGTGGGTCCCATGGATAGACGAGGCTTGAGTAGTGAACAACAGCTCTTTATTAAACAGATAGATTCTGAGACAACAACCCTAGCCACGGCAGCTCTTTTTATAGAGCTGGCCGCGGCTAGGCAGCTAATGACAGATTTTTGAGCTTGCCGTGCTTGGTTTTACCCAATCGCGGCAAACCCCATACGAGCCAATCAGGAGTTGTTTACAGTGTCCAATCACAGCCCGGCTTTTCCAGACCAATAGGAATGCAGGTCTTCAAGCCTGCTACTAAGGAACACCCCTCCCCTCTTGGTTCCATCCAAGGGGCGGGCTAACCTAGTCACGTAAGTAGGCGGGTCTTCGGACCTGCCTACTTGACTTGCGCTGTTCATAATGTCTCTGGTGGTTGTCAGGTTTGGATGGCTTCTCGATGGAACCACCTGGAAGGGTGAGCCGGGCCTATAGCTGCGACTCCCACCTGGTGAATCCGGGTCGGTCGAGTCGTTCGGTCTGTTGCTCCTGCCTGGATTTTCTGGGCTGGTTGAGCTTGTCCGGCTGCTGCTTCCAGGTGAAGCACCCGTCTGCCGCGGTTCCTTGTTAGCTGGTAAGTATTGTTGGTTTAATGTTTGGTTTTTATTTAATGTGTATGGGGGGTGTTCTGCTTGTGCAGATACCAGTTCTTTTTCTAAGTTTGAGGTTCCACCCCCCCTGATTCCTTGGTTAGAGTCTGTGAGGGGAAGCGTGGCCAGCCTGGACCTTAGCTGGTCAATATGCCGTTTCCAACACCTACCATTGGTGGTCTCGAGTCGGTAGGAACGGGGGCCAGTGATTTGGGTGATTTTTGCAGGGAGCCATAGTGGATCCCTGGTAAAGTTTTTGGCGAAAACAGTGTCTCCTACGTTGAAGGCTCAGTACCTGCTAGTGGATCCAGGGGGTTTCTCTGGAGTGTAAGTAGGGTGCAGACGATCTATGGGTGACCGGAGTCTTCTACCCATGAGCAATTCTGCTGGGCTCTTGTTGGTAGTGGTGTTGGGCATGATGTGTTGTATTAGAAGCATTTTGGTGATTTTCTCGTGGATGTTGCCATGTTCAATCCTTTGGAGAGTTTTTTTTTTTGTAAATTGAACCACGCGTTCGGCTCTCCCATTCGCCGCCGGGTGAGCGGGCGATGTCAATGCGTGTTGGATGCCACAGTCTGCCAAGTATTGCTCGAAGGCCACTGCGGTAAATTGGGGTCCATTGTCAGATACTATCGCATCTGGCAGACCATGCGTGGCGAAAAGTTTGTTTAATTTCTTGATGACAGGTTCCGTGGTGGTTGTTTTCATTTTGCTCACTTCAGCTATGGCATTTCAGTTGGATTTTGAGTTTTATATTCAAGTTTTAATACAGTTTTTGAGCTTTATGTAATTTGTATTTTTTTTCTCTTTCTGTAAAATAATTTCAGTGTAAATACACCATGAGTATCTATTTTAATTAGATACCAGCTTTAATAAAAATGCTGTAATAGAAGTGCATATAGTGGATCCGGACACCTAGGTAGAACTGGTTTGTTATACCAAGAATATAATTCTGCATGTGCTTCTGTTTATACTGTTGGAAGAAATATCCTTCTGGGTTCAATTCCAAGTGGGGAAAAACACACTGGAAACATGGAGGCTATTGGGAAAGATGGTTTAAAGGTGGACAGGACCACATGACTTGGAGATCCAAAGTGAAAAGGATGATCACATGCTTCAAGATGTTGGGTGAAGGAGGTCCGGTTTGAAGTCTCTTTGGTGACAGACAGAAATCCATGATCGTGCGCGGTTTCGGTCTGGGCTTGCCGCTGGAGTGCCCTGAGCCAGCTGGTTTCAGGGCTAAGCCACCCCATAGAGGTGGTGAAGAGGGGGAGACTGCCAGCAGGGTTGAGGAGAGCCACATCTCTCCTCCTCAGCTGGCCATTACTCCCTTTCCTGAAGGTGGTTGCAGTGGTGGTCAGAAATGGCCACCACAAAGAAGAACTCAACTGGAAAAGAATGTGCAGGAGGAAGATAAGAAGTGAAAGTTTTGGCTGACCAGGTTAAATTGTAAAAGTAACAACTAAGGTACCCTGGAATTTAAACTTACAAAAAAATAAAATTGCTCCCAAAGAAGAGTCAGAAGCAGCGAAGGAAAGTGAAAAGGGAAAGGTTTGGTTTTTATTTCTTCTCTCTCCTTCCCTATACTGACAACTAAGAGACTTAAATAAGAAATCGGAAAAATCTGCTCTGACATCAATAGGCAATTAAGCTGAAAATAAAACAAAATGTCAAAGGGTTAATAAAGATTTCTGGACACTAAATTTTTTTTTTCATAAGCAGGAAGGGAGAGAAAAAGAATAAGGGCAGGATCTGGAAGAGGGAGGAGACTGCCTGGAATTAAGAAGAATCTACAGGAAAACTTCAACAAGACTCTAAAATATACATTTTAACTGAAACTTTGTAACTAAACAGTAACCCCAGCAAGAGAAAGTGAGAAGAAAAAGAGCAAGAAGAAACAGCTTGCATGTATTTGGATTATTTGGTGACTTTTGGATTCTTGGTTATTACATTTGAATGACTAAAATTAATCGGGTGGTTGTTAAAAATTTATATAATGGCACCACTTCTGGATGAATTGAAAATGGAACTTAAAAAGTACAAAGAAGATGCACAAGAAGGGAAGGGTTCTTTTGGCTTCATTTTTCAATTCTTAGAAATGGAGATTTGGAACTATGAGAAACAACAAGAAACGTCTGCAAAACAAGAAGACTGGGACAAAGAAAAAGCCATCTTTAATGAACAAGTAATTTTTGTGGGGAAGAAAAAGGAAAGGGGGGAAAGAGAATGGAGAATTTAAGATTTAAAAAAACAACCAAAGAAAAGAAAAATAATTCAAAAAATAAGTATAATACTGGAAAGCAACAGAAAAGGGGAATACAGAAGAGAGAAATAGAGGTAGAGAGACAAGGGGATAAAAAGGGGAGAGAGAAGAAGAGAGGGAAGAAGGAAAGGAAAAGAAGTTACAAAGGACCAGAGCAAGATATAGAGAACAGGACCTATTTAGAGATAATGGGTGAAAATCTAACTGAAAAAGGGATTCCTTAAAGGTACATAAGATTGTATTGTTATATTAATAATAGAAATAACTTTAGAAAATTGGAAACAATGTATGATTAAAATGTATGATTAAACAATGTATGATTAAAATGAGGGATAAAATAGTTAGTGTAATTTAGTGAAATGTTTGTTAATAAAATAAGGCAATAAAATAAATGAGAAAATTGAATTGGGGAGGAACGGGAACATTTTAATTAGTTAATGTTTTATAAAATATAAGTGAAGGGGGGGAATTAATTATGGAAAGCTTATAATTGTTCCTATAGAAGTATGATATTTAATTGAAAAGTAACGTTAAAGAAGATTTTAAGACTTTAATAAATATTAATATTGATAGAATTGAATTGGAATGGAGTGTGTTTTTTTAATTACATACATTTATAATTTTTTCTTTTTTTAAAGAATATATTTTAAGAATGTACCAAGCAGAATCTGAATGGAAGTTATGTATTACATTGAATGTTATAACTTTAGGGTATATATTGAAGCCTAAATAAGAGCTAAATGGATAAACTTAAAAGATATAAAGGTGTCATACTCCAATCAGTAACTACAGGAGAAATTTTGTTTAATGAGAAAAGATAATAGATAATTGAAATAGGACAGATAAAAAATATAAATACAATGATTTGAATTGAGATAATTAAAATAAAATTGAGAAAATTAAAAGAGGGGAGAAGCTATGCAGAAAATGTAAAATAGTAATAAGATATGGAATAGAATATAAAAATGACTCATTATTAACTAATTGGAAGAAAGTACAGAAAAAACACTATATAAAAGTACCAATCTAGATTTCAGGCGATGATCCACACAAATAATCTGGATATCACTAAAATGATTAAACATAAGGACCTATTGGATACACAAGGAAATTTGAAATCGAGGCAAGAACTTCAAGAGCGAGAACAAAAAATTGATCAGTGGGCATACCTTCAAATTCAAAGTAGATACAAACAGGATAAGAAAGAATTCGGAATCAACAATAAACTCCAGCAATTAGACAAAATTTTATTAGGATCAGGCAAAAAAAATATAACAAAATTTTATAATTATTTATTAGAAGTCGAATTAGAAGATGAAATTGTAAAAGGGAACATGATTGCCTGGAGTAGGAATGTAGGACGTAGCATAACCTTAACAGAATGAGGTAGAAACAATAAGATTACAAAAACTCTGCATATAAAGAAAATGCCTATACAATATTTTATAGATGGCACCTTCGTCCTTCGAGGTTAGCGAAGATGCACCCCAATATGAGCCCAAATTGTTGGAAATGCAAAAAAAAAAAAAAGGAACTTTTTTTCATATGTGGTGGTCCTGTATAGACGCGCAAAAATATTGGCAGAAAATTAAAATTTGGCTAGAAGAAATGACAAAAGAGCAGATCGAATACAAACCAGAGTCTTTTTGTTAGAGATCTTTGACAAGCAAATATCAAAAAAAGCGAAATACATAATAATACACATTTTGACAGCGGCCAGACTAGCTTTCGCCCAATGTTGGAAGCAGCCTCAGGTTCTATTTTTTTCTTTTTATTTTCTTCTCCTTTTCTTTTCTTTGCTTTCATTTGTGTATGTGTATGTGTTGTTGGCTGGTTTTAATTGTAAAATTAATAAAGTTTATTTTTTAAAAAAAGAGTATAAAAATGAGCATGAACCTGAATTTGTGTCTGTACGAAGAAATGTAACCCGGGATTATGCTACTTTCAAAAAAAATGTTTTATTTGTATATTTTTTCTCTTTGTGAAAACTCAAATAAAATTTACAAAAAAAAAAAAAGATGTTGGGTGAAGGAAAAGAACGAAGGGCTGAGATGCTGAGAGTCCCTTAAATGCCCTCTGTTGGGATTTGAATTTGAGCTTGTATTCTGATTGGTTGTCAGACTCCGATAGGGCCATGCAGAGGCAACTCTGTAGACTGTCCTGAGCGCTAGGCTTGGTTGAGCCTTGCTGGATGATGATGTAATGAAAGGGCTTTGAAGAATTTCTATTACAGCTCTACCTAGAGATCTTTGTTATGTAAAATATTCTGGCCCAGGCCTTAATGGCCCACCCATTAACAAAGGTGGGGGTGAACTTCTGCTTCTGAGGTGACTTTCTGCTTCGGAGTTTCTATTCTTTTTAGAAGAATTATTCTGCCTTTTTAATATTTCCTAGGATATTTCATTTTTTCTAGGAGAAGGATGGGTGCTAACTTCCTACAATACCCACAAAAAATAGTGGAGATAAATTGATCTTGATTCTTTTTGCATGGATTGACTTCCATTTAACAGAGACAATAAAAGATTTTCTGGTTTTTGTTTGAAGACTTTTCACTTCTCATCCAAAAAGCTTCTTCCCCACTGACTGGATGGTGGGGAATGGAAAGATTTATACTCCTAGCAGACAGGTGGACCTTTAACCATTTTTTAAAATCTTCAATTTATGTTTGCTTGCAATTTGATTCGGAAAATGTCTTTGCTTCAAAACTCTGTAAACGATCCAGCCAGGGGGGATTGGAGCTCCCTATTTTCTGCCTCTCCCATCAGGTGGTTGTAGGAATTGGTTATGGCTACTCTAAAGAAAAGAAGAATTGGGGCAAAATGGTAGCAGTATTCCAGTATTTGAGGGGCTGCCACAAAGAAGAGAGGATCAACTTATTTACCAGAGCACCTATAGGCAGGACAAGGAACAATGGATGGAAACTAATCAAGGACAGAAGCAACCTGGAACTAAGAAGAAACGAACAGAATTCTTTATTGGCCAAGTGTGATTGGTCACACGAGGAATTTGTCTTGGTGTAAATACTCTCAGTATACATAAAAGAAAAGATACATTCATTAAGAATCAAGAATCATATCGTACAACACTTAATGATAGTCATAGGGTACAATCAACAATCAAATCATACTAGGAAACTTCCTAACAGTGAGGACAATTCACCAGTGGAACAGCTTGCCTTCCTCACTTAAGGTTTTTAAGAAGAAGACTGGACAGCCACTTGTCTGAAATGGTATGGGAACTCCTGTTTGAGCAGGGGGCTGGACTAGAAGACCCCAAGGTCCCTTCCAGTTCTATTCTATTCCATTCCTCCTTATGGAAAACCAGAGGAACGAGCCAGTTCAGGGTACCAAAGCCGGGTTTTGCCTTCTCACCAACATAAATAATAAAACGCGCCTGAACTTTCCGGTCCGGCCTAAAGCTGCCTTTCAGCTCGTTACATCCGGGCCCGGCGGCAACATTCCCTGTTGTTGCCATGGAAACAGCTTGGCTTGTGACGATCCGGCGCAGCGGCAGCCACAAAGCTCAAAATGAACAGAAAGAAGCTGCAGAAGCTTGCCGAATCCCTGTGCAAATCCGCTAAAAATTGTGAGTGAAAGTGGGTCTACTTTTTCCCTTGTGCTTCTTTAAACCCAGCTGCTCCTGAGTCCATTAACCCGATCGGGAAATTCGTGACAATTGTTTTTATATTGTTATTATCTCGAGTGGAATCGAGCTTCCCACCCGGAGATGCTGAAACTACAACTCCCAGAATTCCTTGTCAGCGGAGTCACCGAGAACGGCAACATTAGAGTATCGGGGAGAGATACCTATTCAAATTTACATTCGATGGTGAAAACAAATACACGTCTTCATTGTTGATTTTGTTTCACTGTTTCCTTTTGTAGTTAATAAATTTGAAGTGGAATGTCTCATAAAACTTTTCAACAACCTGGATGTGGAACCCAGCGACCGTCATGCTGTTGTTGGTTTAGATCGCAACTCATTTCGCAATATTCTACATGTGACATTTGGAATGACAGATGACATGATTATGGACAGAGGTGAGATTAAATCAATGCCAATAAATTATTGTACTTTAAAACATTTTTGAGAAGCTGCTTCAGATTGCAGTTTGAAAACATTTCTATGTTTATTTTTTGTTATTTATTTGTCAATAACTTACAAGATAATAAACATTAGTATAAGTACAGGAAATGGGTAGGAATAATTGGGGACCATAGGACAGGGACAGTAGGCATGATTGTGTGCTTATGCACTCTCCTCACAGACCTCTTAGGAAGGGGGTGAGGTCAATAGTGGTTAGTTTGAGAGAAAAGGAGTGTGGATTTGGGGATATGATAACAATCAGGTAGTGTGTTCCAGGCATTGACCACTGAAGTTGTACTTTCTGCAGTCAAGTTTGGAGTGGCGTACATTAAGTTTATATCTATTGTGTGCTCTTGTATTGTTGGGTAATACATTCATGAAGTCTGAAAATCACATGGAAGGTCAAATTCATATCAGTTGTACTTAACATGATTCATTCATAATTAATAAGCCTTGAGTAGGATTTATTCTCCTGCACACTGAGGTCTGCTGATAATATTATTTGATCATTGTATTTGGGTGACTGTATCATTTGGCCTTTTCAATGTCCCCACATAATAGCAATATGTAATAGCAATAGCTCTGGTAAAGTAGCTGTAGTACAATTTATATTGACAGAGAGCTAGAGTTGCAAATTGTAATTTTAATAAAGATCTGGAAATCTTCAAATATATTGTACTATTGTCATTATAGTTGTGCTTTCAAAGTTGTAGCAACGTTTCGGTAGAATCTCATCTGCTGAAACGTTGCTACAACTTTAAAAGCACAACTACTATAACGTGGGAAAATACCCGAGCAAAGATGAATACCATCCATGTGTATCTGTGTGTGTGTGTGTGTGTGTGTGTGTGTATGTAGGTCTAGGTGTGTTCAGGTCTTTTCCCGTGTAAGATTATGAGTATCTTGGCGATGTTTCGGTGAGGTCCCACTTGCCATCCTCAGGCTGGTGCTTTCGGCTTCGTGCCAGTGTAAGCAGTGTGTGATCGGAGCTGCCGTCTCTCTCTATATAAATACTGGTGGTGGGGGCTGGTGTGCTGAGCTGGTTGGCTGTGCTGCTGCCTCTTGATTGGTTTCATGGAGTTGATGTTGGTATAATGGGTTGTATGATGGCCTTGTGAGTTTTGTTGTGGAGATATCCTGGATCTTGTGCTGTAATCTCCTGGGTCGTTTGTTTTGTAGTGATCTTTTTTCCATTAGCCTCTCGTGGTTTTAACGGCTTGGGTAATGGGTTGTGTGATGGGCTTGCGAGTTCTTTTGTTGTGGTATCCTGGGTCCTGCATTGTAATCTCCTGGATTGTTTGTGTTTTGATCTCTTTTCCATTAGCCCCCTGTGTAGTAACGGCTTGAGTAATGGGTTGTGTGATGACCTTGTGAGACTTATTGCTGTGCTGTGATATCCTGGGTCATTTGCTGTGTTGCAACTTCTTGAGTTCTTGTGGTGTAATTTCCTGAGTTTTCTGATGTGATATCCTGAGCGGATGGCTGTGATGTAGCATTCTGGGTTTTAGTCTGGCTTCGAGTTTGGGATCTGGGTCTGTGTTCTTGGCATGTGTCAGTTTGTTTGGTTTTGGGGTTCGGGGGTGCGACAGCTGGCGAAGCAGCCATGGTCTGTTTTCTGGAGGGTGGTTGTCCTTCGTTTATAGGATGGGCTTGGGCCTGGGCCTGATGAGGGGGGTTGGCAGTGGTGTCCCGTGTTGTTTTGTGTCTGGTGTTGGTTTTCGTGGCTGGGACTCGTTTGTTGGTGAGTGCTAACTTCCAGATGTCTGGTAGGCGGGACGTATCGTCCCATCTATTCATGTTATGGGGGTGTTTCTCTATCTCGATGGCTTCCCTGATTATTCTCTTGCTGGAGTGTTCAGTGTTGGATATTAATTTGGTTCCTTTGAAATTAATTTCATGTCCTGTGGCTTTAAGGTGCTAGAAGGGGAAGTATTTTTTTCTCTTCTGACTGCGTTTTTGTGTTCTGCGATGCATGCATTTATTCTCCTGTTGGTTTGTCCAATGTATGTGGCTGGGCAATTGTTGCATGGTATTTCATGAACTCCTTGGTTTTCTAGCTGGATCTTGTCTTTGGGGTTTCTTAGGATGTTGGCTATTTTTTGGTCAGTGCCGAAGGCTGTCCTGATATTGTGTTTGTGGAGAATTTTGCTAATTTTGTCTGTGGTGCCTCTGATGTAGGGGAGTGCGATACCGTTGTCTTGTTCTGTGTCTTGGTTTTTTGGGGGTATTTCTTTTTGGATTAGATTGCCAACACTAAAATAAAACTTTAGAATAATCTTTATTTTTCGTTCAGTGTTCCGTGCTTTTGACAAAGACAATGATTCCTGTGTCAGTGTAACAGAATGGGTAGAAGGCTTATCAATATTTCTTCGAGGGACTTTGGAAGAAAAGATGAAATGTAAGATTTTTTCTAGTAAAAATTGATTTTCATGTTATTCTGAATTTTAGGGCAAATTCATTATGAAATTCATTGTAAAAATACATTATATTGTAGTTTATATAATCTATACCATACATATTATGCAGTATATTTATCTAATTTATTGCAAAATAGGCTTCTTTCTTTAATTACAATTTAGTTTTAGTGTTATTTTTTATTAGCTGGCAGAAATTTTGTTTTACATGCATGCAGTTAATGTAGTTTATACCTTTTAAAGATTGCTTTGAGGTTTATGACCTGAATGGTGATGGATATATTTCACGAGAGGAAATGTTTCATATGCTGAAGAACAGTCTGCTAAAACAGCCATCTGAGGAAGATCCCGATGAAGGAATTAAAGATTTAGTTGAAATAACACTGAAGAAAATGGCAAGTATAATAAATTTAAAACTTATCAGGTTTAGATCATACTAATAGTCTATCCAATTAATTCAGTTGAGTTTCATTCATACCCTTAGTGGATGAAAAAAAAGCAGAAATGAAATCAGTCAGAGTAAATAAATAGATAATCTTAGCAATCTATTGGGTTAATCAGCAATGCCAAATTAGTGACTGGACCGATAGCAGAATATTTTTTTAAATAAATAAATTTGTACAGTAGCAATTATATGAAATTTGACTGGCATGCCAATAAAAAAAATACTATACATTTAATTCCAATTGTATTTTAGTTCCAAATGATTATATATAACACTATAGTGTAAATATGATTATATGGATTAAAATATCTTATAGGACTATGATCATGATGGCAAAGTCTCTTTTGTGGATTTTGAAAGGGCAGTAAGAGATGAAAATCTCCTTTTAGAAGCATTTGGACCATGTTTACCTGATGTGAAGGTATTTATGAAGTCTATATCAAAGTATATTAGTAATGAATTAGTAATTTTATTAGTAATTGTATTTCTATTCTAGATTTGAACTAAATATTCTAAGTACAAAACTAAAATTACTAAACTGCTTTTTTTTGCATGTTCACTAAATGAGGCTAACCAAAATCATTATATATGTATACAATGGGAGACTTTTAATGTTGATGATAAAACAAGCCAATTGTATTTCAGCATGCTTTAACTGAAGTCTTCCCCCTGATCTAAAATAACTTTAGCCCAGGACTAAGGAGCTAAGCTTAGCTATGCTCTATCTTTAGATTATATTTCTCAAATCTGAATATAGATCACCAGTATCCAACTTCTGGCTATTTTAACCAAAGGTTTTGGATTTGTTTTTCTAATTTTTTGGAACAGACTATTTTCTATTTTTTTCTGAACAATTCTATCTTTTAAAAGTGGCTCCATCAGTTTATTGAGCTACAGGTAGATTCAAATATGAAAGTCTACATTGAAAAGTGAAATGCTTTTTATCTGAAAGGAAGATTTAATTTTTCCCAGATAATCTGTTTATTTGCTATTAAAATTCTTGTTCCCATAACCTTTAATTGGACTGAAGCAGTATATCACAGGGCAACAATTTTTGAACTGAGGTACCTTGAATGCATCCAAAATACATATGATTCCTGTGGAATCGAAATTTGACAAATCTTTCAAAATTTTATGACACAAAAATTATCATAAAGCAGATTATGACATAGTACAAAATGTCATAAAACATTTCTGGTAATATTTGTCTGTGTTATATAGTTCAACACATGCTATTTTCAAGGCAAACATCTGAATGCATCCAACTTTTCCAGTGAAAGCAATGCATTAGAATTTCTGTCATTGTTGAAGGCTTTGAGGAATTTCTTACCATGGGAAAAATCTCTTTAAAAGATGACTCAAAGGATCACAGGTTATCTAGTTTACGCTGTGTGCACAATTATTAGGTGAGTATTTTGACCATATCATCCTTTGTATGCATATTTTCCACCTCCAAGCTGTATAAACTTAAAATGCTTAACGCATATAAGCAAATCAGGTGATGTGTATTTGTGTAATATGTGAAGGTTTTGTCTAAGATCAACACCTTATATCAAAGTGTGCATAATTATTAGGCAACTTCTTTTCCCCAGGCAAAATGTGCTAAAAAGAGATTTAACTGATTCTGAAAAGTCAAAAATTGTAGTCTTTCAAATGGATGCAGCATTCTTGAAATTGCTAAGATATTGGGGCGTGATTACAGAATGTTTTGTTGCAAATAGTAAACAGAGTCACAAGAAACGCGTTGAGAAAAAAAGACGCACCTTAACTGATTTGAGAAGAATCAAACATGAAGCTACCAAGGACCCATTATCCTCCAGTACTGTCATATTCCAGAACTGCAACCTACTTGGGAGTGCCCAGAAGTACAAGATGTTCAGTGCTCAGACATGGCCAAGGTAAGGAAGGGTGAAATCCGACCACCACTGAACAAGACACATAAGTTGAAATGGCCAGACTGGGCCAAGAAATGCCTGAAGACAGATTTTTTTTCAAAGGTTTTATATGGACTGATGAAAATGACTATTGACGGATGGATGGGTCCGTGGCTAGATAAGTTAACGGGCAAAGAGCTCCACTTTGACTCAGATGCCAGCAAGGTGGGGGTGGGGTACTGGGATGGGATGGTATTATAAAAGATGGGCTAGTTGGATTTTTTTGGGTTCAAGGTGGACTCAAAATCAACTCCCAAACCTACTGCCAGTTTTTAGAAAACCATTTCTTCAAGGAGAGGCACAGGAAAAAGTCTGCATCTTTCAAGACGTCCATTATTTTTATGCAGGACAATGTTCCATTTGTGCATCAAAGTATTCAACTGTGTGTCTAGCCTGTAAAGGCCTTAAAGATGAGAGAATATTTACATGCACCACCACCCCTTCCTCACCTGACCTAAATCCTGTTGAGAACTTGTAGGCCTTTTTAAACGGGAGATTTATGGTGAAGAAAAACGAGTAGTTGCTGCTGTACAAAAAGATGATCGTCAACAGATCAAGAAACTGACAGACTCCATGAATGAAAGGCTTATGACTGTTATTGAAAAGAAGGGTGGCTACATTGTCACGGATTTGTTTTTTGAACTGTCAGTTATTCTTCAACAGATGAAAATAAATGAGATGGGAAATTGTTCATTTTTTATTTAGTTGCATAATTCTGTATACTAATAGTTGCCCAATAATTGTGCACACATATTCTTCCAAGAAAGCCATAACTTCATGTTTGAGCTTTATTAACATTTTGTATTGATCGAGAGTACTGTAGTTGTTCAATGATAAAATTAATCCTCCAAAATACAGCTTGCCTAATAATTGTGCACAGAGTGTACTGTTAAGGAAAAATGTCATCTTACAGATTCACCATGAGTAGGTTTTAAGGCAGACATGTTTCTGGTGGCCAGGGATAGGGGATTAATTCTTATAGAATACCTATGTTTTGTATAAAATATGAAAGACTCCCAAGTATTCTCAGTACTCTTGTAGAAACATAAATCTGTTGTAAAGATGACCATTTTAATCATTCATTTAGATTTTTGACTCTTCTGGAAAAATACATCATCAAATAGTAATGTGATGACTTATGGTGTAGGAACTCTTACAATAAATTTCTTGTAATGAATTTTTTAATTAATGCAATTAAAAAACATTTTATTGCAGATATGTTAATGTCTAATTGTTATATAAACTTCCTAACTACATGCATTTCTGTAAAATGTTCTGTAAAGTGTTTCAAAATAAATGTCTTTTATGTTTATGAACTATTTGATAATGGAACAGAGTATTATATGAAACGAAAATGTTGACGTACAATAAAGACCCAGAGAATGATGCAGCTAGCTTCACATAGTTAGGGAAGGCTTTTATTTTTTATTTCTCAAAAAGCAGAAATTTGGCAAATAATTTTAATAAATTGTGACATAATATGATTATTACATTTCTTTATATAAAATACAAGGGGGCAAATATGCCTAATATTCCTGGCTTGTATTTTCCCCACAGGTTTAACCCTGTGAGGGGGGTTGGGCTGAAAGTGACTGGCCCAGAGAAATAGAGTCAGCCTATTGCCCCCAACAATCTGGGTCCTCATTTTACCCACCTCAGAAGGATGGAAGGCTGAGTCAACCTTGAGCCTGATGGTATTCGATCTGCGAAATTGTAGGCAGCCGGCTGCAGCAGAAGTAGCCTGCAGTACTGCATTCTAACCACTGCGCCACAGAGGCTCATCATTCACACCTAAGGCAAACTTAAAACTCACGAGTCTCTTGGTTTCTAGGCTAATATTTTAATTATGACACCAAACAGGCTCTTAAAATTTGCTACTTAAAAGTGGGGTATTGAACCTAATTTTAGTATTTAGTTAAGCATTTCCATTGTTCTTTGGACATAAGTTTGTTATAGCTTTTTTTAAAAAATGTTTATTATTTCCTTTACAGTGCAGGATGTCCTTTGAGTCACAGGCTTTCCAAGATGCTCCCGAGTTGTAGATCTGCAAGTAAAATACAATGAATGAAATGTAATATAGCTGGGTAGACCCAATGCTATCACAGGATAGCATTAGAAGCACAAGAAATAAGGTGATAACATTCACAGACATCAATACATTTCAACATAATGGATAATAACTTTAAATTTTACAAGAACTGCTTCATGTTAGCAAATGAAGCAATATTTCTTTGTCTAGAAACAGTCAGAGCCTACCTGTTTGTGAATCAAATATAAACATAACATACAATCAGAAATACTTATATACGCCGCCTCTGCTTTATTACTGGTTTTATTTGATTTTCCACAAATAATTCTTCAGATGACTTTGAAGTTTGAACTGGATCAGCAATCTAGTTTGAAAAAAGGAATCAAAAGTTAGTATATGATATGCATTTATAATGGAATAAAAGGGATTAAGTTATTGCAAAATAATTAATATGTACAAATTCTAAATGATGTCAGAACTACATATTTTCAGAACATTGAATGAAAAATTATTGGCCCACCTTCTTTAGTCTATTACGAATTAAGATTGCCGAGGTATTCAGTGAATCATCATCCATATCTATTTTAGGTATTTCTGGTAGCCTTGGGCCAAAAATGATTTCTTCACCATTAGGCTCTCTTCCCAAAAGGGCAAGTTTGTTGTCTTCATCTCTTCTCCTCTTTCGTTCCTGAAGTTGTGTAGTTCGGGGCATGAATCTTCCAAGACCTTCATAAGATGGATCTTTTCTTTCTAGGTTCCAGCAAGCCAATGTGTCATGTTCTCTTGGCTGTGGCTTCTTACCCACCTGCATGCTTTGGCTAAAGCATGCAGATACTGTAGCATGATCATGAGAATAGTGAGGGGCTACTAACAGATTCTGGC
This sequence comes from Pseudonaja textilis, assembly GCF_049901715.1. Taxonomy (NCBI): domain Eukaryota; kingdom Metazoa; phylum Chordata; class Lepidosauria; order Squamata; family Elapidae; genus Pseudonaja; species Pseudonaja textilis. The sequence goes on along the minus strand of NC_142008.1, from coordinate 20,517,289 downwards.
AATGCTGTTCTGTGGGAGATCTAATGTGCTTCAGTAATAATGTGCAACAGGAAGATTGACAGGGGTCCTGTATATATGTTGCTGGATTCCATTTGCTAATGGCTGTTTCAGATGTCCATGATCCACGATCCAACGGCATGATCTTTGAAGAACGTATACCACAATCCTGTTTTGTCTCCAATGATTGCTCTCAAAACACAAAACATAATGTGTTATGTTGGTGCATAGTAAAAAAGGCATTTTTGAAGTAAATTTTAATTTTGTTAACAATTTGCCATGGTAGAGAACAGGCTTTATTTGATGAGCAGTGAAAAAATTGGTTTAATGTATTAGCTGACAGTTCCTTCCAAAGCATTGTTCTGCTATGCTTTGGATGTGATGATTCTATATTTATTTTCAAAGTAAAGGAATATTCTAATAAATTACATAAATATTCACCATTCTGGGGGGTGGTTGTTTTGGAGGTGTGCAAAAAGGTACAATGGAATAATAAGCAAAATAAATTAAATACATAAACTAAGAAAAAAATGAAAATTAATTACATCTAATTCAAAGTAAACTCTGCAGACACAGGTTTTTTTGTTTGCTCCCATCCTTTTTTCCATGCCAAGCTATTTAGATTTGAAATAATGCAAGAGAGGTTCTTAATGAGAATATAAAAAGAAAGAATATAACTTTTCAAACAGTAAGTGTAAAGTCCTCAATGGATTGAATTTGAATTCTGATAAAATCTTTGGCAAATTAATATAGGTTTTTGGGGGGGAATTACAAAAGTTGTTTGCTCTTGCCTTTTACTGATTTAAAATAAAAGCCACAAACCTTTGAAATTGGTTGCTTTTGCTATATATTTTCGTCTGTCTCTTAATTTGTCTCTGGTCTCTTGGACACTCTCAAATTCTGGAGCATAGCATATATGTAGCAAACTGCCAAAGAAATTCCGCTCATCCAGTTTTCTTTTGGCTGCCCTAAAAGAGAGAATGCGATACACAATACTAAAACAATTAAATCATGTTGAAGTTAAACCCAGTAAGTTAAGTTTTCACAATATAAAAATAACTGTTGTGGTTTACATAAAACTGATATATGAAAGATGTTTCAATATCAAACAAGTAGGGATTCTAGGAAGAACAAAAGCAATGGTTATTACCTTGAACTTGGTATTTTTAAAAACTTGATCAAGTACACTTCAGTAAATTCTTCTGCTGGATAACCATCTAGTGGATTATATTCTTCGATGGTACCATACAATGCAAAAAGTTCAATTAGCTCCTTCATAACTCCCAATGCAGGAACACCTTGGATTAACAAATATCGAGACTCTAAGTTGACAGTGTAAACCTGAAAAACAAAATCACTTTAATAATACTTTAATATATGTAAGTGAGCTGTTCTATTTTAAAATTAATTGTTTACAGTAATACAGAATAACAATCTTAAAAGAATGTGTCAGAAGTTAGATATTTTAGCATTAGTGATCAAGTTCGTCTGTGGGAGTCCTCTACCTGTGAATACAAATTGGACCGGAATTTCCATTGCTAAGTAAGGCAGTTTTTAAGTGAATTGCCACAGTTCATTTTATGTGCCACAGTTATTAACGATGAAGTTGTTAAATGAATCATAGCCATTAATACAAACCTGGCCTCCCCCATTGACTTTCTTGTCAGAAGCTGACTGGGAAGGTCACAAATGGCAATCACGTGACCCTGGAACAATGCAGTCAATAAATACATGCCAGTTACCAAGCAATCAAATTTTGATTATGGGTCTGTGGAGATGCTATGATGGTTATAATGAGGATCAGTCATAAGCAACATTTTTCAGAGGTGTTATAACTTGGAATGGTTGCTATGCAAATTGTGATGAGCGGGGGCACGGCACAAAGGCAACACAGTCACATAAATAAGAAAAGTCCTTTTAATACCTCCAACTTTGCCCCCAATGTCCAGTTACCTTCAGTGGGAGAAAAAAACTCTCCCAAGAACGGTCTTTAAGTGGAGGAAATTCAGTCCAAAAACAAAGTACATATAAACTGTAAATAAAAATCCACACAAACCGCACTGCAGCAATTAACTGGACAGGGCAAGATAAGGAATTGCCGACTTCAAAGGCCAACAAAACCCACACAGTTGGGAAGACGCCAGGAACCCAGATAAGCCTCAACAATAAAAGATAACTCAAATTTGCTTCCCACAAGTTGCTGCGAGCTTTCCTGCAGCTAATGAAGGGAATCAGGGTCTTTTTCTCTGACGGGCATGGCACAAATGGTTGTTAATTAAGGACTACATGTTGTTTGGTTATGGCTTAGTTTGATGAATAAATCTAGACAATCGTATTTTTGATACATTATATTTTATTAATACTGTGAGACCAAATAAACGTAACAATACAAGTTACAAAGTAAAAACAAACCAAACAAATGAAGGGAAAAAAGAAACTAATATCAGGTAAAATGAAAATTTTAAAAGTTAGTGGGAAAAAAAATTATCAGTAGGGGGTAACAGAATATAGCTACGCTCAGAAATTAAAGATAGCTAAGTCTTACATACAATATAGGAAGAAAGATATCAGTATTAACTGTATTATAGCAAGGATTCTAAATGGTTACTCATAGCATTTGGGCAAAATACAATTAGCTACTACCTTGAATACTTCAAAAACTATATTCAAGAGGAACATCAGACCAGCAACAACCATGGCTTATAGCTAGTCATGGCCCTGAAAATTACTGTTCAAAATTTTCCTTGGACATTAACATATAGTAGAAATTTCACAAGATAAGAGGCATTGTGAAGATTAAAGTGGTAAAACCGGAAATACATTTGATCATTCAAAAGACTACTACTTCTATTTGGGTCAGTAAACTGGCATAGTGCTCAACAATTAAAGAAGGATCTAACCCCTGTAGAGATCCCAACAATTATACATGATGGTTTAAGGAGAAAACTGACAAATGTCTTATCAGGAAACCTCAGTTGTAACACTAAACACAACTTCCGTTTTCAGAGGATACTTAGATTCAATAAGCATTTGACAAAATGAACCACAACTACTAATTAGTAAGACAGAAAAATGTGGAATAGACAGCATCACCACCAGAGGATTTACAACTAGCTGATCCACTCAACAGTGTAGTCCTTAAGAATCTGTCTTTACATGGACGGAAATATGCAGTGAGGTACCTCAAGATTCTGTCTTGGGCTCAGTACTCTTCAGTGATTTGATAAATTTGATAAACAAGGTGAAGTCATCAAATTTTCAGATGATACCAAGCTGGCGGGAATAGCCAACACTTTAGAAGAGGGGTTCCCAACCCCTAGTCGATGGACCAGTACTGTCCATGGCCTGTGAGGTCACACAGCTGGAGGTTAACGGTGGGCAAGTGAAACTGTATGCTAAGGATCTAGGTTGCATGGTCCTCCTACCCCTCCATTCTGTAAAAAAATACCTTCCATGAAACCAAACCTTTTTGCTGGCAAAAAGGTAGGTCATGCCTGCAAGAGGGGTCTAAAAGTCCTAGTGGACAACCACTTAAATATGAGCTAGTAGTATGCTGCAGCTGCCAAAAAAGGCAGTGCAATCCTGAGTTGCATTAACAGAGGGATAGAAGCAAGATCAAGTGAAGTGTTACTACAACTATAATGCCTTGATAAGACCACACTTGAAATACTGCACCCAACTGTAGTTGCCACGAAATAAAAAAGATTACATACTAGAAAGTGCAGATGAAATACACATGAAGAACAGTTGCAGGAACTGGCTATGCCAGTTTAATGAAGATAAATTACATGATGGCTGAGGTGACATGATAAAAGCCATCCAAGAGATTATCACAAAGAAAAGGGGATCAACCTATCTTCTGAAGTACCTGAGGGCTGGACAAAAAAATAACAGATGGAAAGCTATCAAGAAGAGATCCAAGCTAAAAAATAAAGAGAAATTTCCTGACAGTGAGAACATTAATCAGTGGATCAGCTTGCCTTCAGAAGTTGTGGGAGCTCCATCATTTTTAAAGAAGAGACTGGACATTTCAGATTGTCTGAAATAGTATAAGGCAGTGATGGCTACCTTTTCAGCACCAAGTACCCAAAGTGCGCACGCGCACCCCCAAAATGCAATGTACTCGCACTCCGCTCTCCCATGCATGCACAGCATAGACCCGAAGACCAGCTGACCGGCGGGAGGCACGTGCACATGCACAGCAGAGCTGAGGCAACGGCTTGCATGCCCAGAGAGAGGGCTGTGTGTGCCACCTCTGGCACGCATGTCATAGGTTCACCATCAGGGATGTAAGGTCTCTTGGCGTTGGACTAGAAGTCCTCCAAGGTCCCAACTGTATTATTTTATTCTACTCTTCTCTATTTCCTGTTTAGGTGCTGTGAGTGTATATGCAAACAAAAAAGGTGGCGGGGGGAAGGAAGGACAGATTTGCTTTTATCCGGCTTGGAGGCTTCTTATGGAGATCTCAACAAAGTATCAAGTCTCACTGGCATACATCAGGGTAGTCAGCACTACTGCTTCGATTGTATACAGGAGGCATGCTAGGCAATTGAACCACTTCCACACAACCTGCCTCTGCAGAGTTCTGAGGATCCGATGGCAGGACAAAGTGCCAGACACAGAAGTCCTCTCCAGAGCAGGCCTGCCGTCAGTTCACACCCTGCTGATGAAAGCCCAGACATGCTGGGCAGGCCATGTTGTAAGGATGCCAGACCACTACATCCCTAAACAGTTTCTCTATGGTGAGCTGTCTCAAGGAAAGTGATCGCATGGGGGCAGGGAGAGAGAGCCAAAGGAAGCCATAGAAAAACCCATTGAAAGCCTCCTTCAAGTCCCTGGATATTGACACCACCTCCTGGGAAACCCTAGCACTAGACCGATCTTCATGGCACATGTTGATCCACCAAGGCTGCCATATATTTGAAGAGAGAAGAACAACCCCATAGCACTGTGTTGGCGAACCTACGACACACACGGCAGACTGCCAGCATGCAAGAGGTCGCCCAAAAGAGATGCATGTGTGGCGCCACCTGACAGCTGATTGTTGGGTAGCTTGTGCACATTGTGTATGGGACTCATGGGAGACGCACACGCAGAGACATGCAGCGTGCATGGGGTCTCACGCATATGCGCAGGGGGCATGGGAGGGGCCAACATGCATTGCCTTCTGGGTGCTGGCACGCAAGTGCGAGCACATGAGCATGCATGTAATTATTGGCATAGGAGCCGAAAAAGGTTAGCCACCACTGCCATAGCACAAGAGAAGCGAGCACTCCACAGAGCCACAGTTGCAAATGCTGCAGCAATGGTGCCCACACGTGCATGCCCGACATGTGGCAGGACCAGCCCGGGTAGACCTTACCAGCCACCTGTGGCCACGCCGTGGACAGCCCACAACCCGTTAGAGGTCAAGGCCCTCTTCGAACACGATGGATGAACATCATCATCATCATCACCACCCAAGCGTCTGTATCCGAGAGCGGATTTGAAAAGAAGAGGAAACGGCTCAAGGGAGAACTGTTTCTCCTTTACCTTCACTGCTCGTGGCCTGCGCCCTTCACGATACTTGGCGCGCGATGCGCAGATCGTCTGCTGTGCGTGGTGCTGGCAGACGCCACCGACTTCCTCCTCGCCAGCATCAACCGCCGCCATCTTAGCCTCCGTACTCTCTTGTCGCCTCTTCCAAACGTCATCGAAGTCTTTTTTTTTTTTCCCGCTCCATATACACACACCCGTTTCCCCCCGTCCCCCGGCCGGCAGTACCGGCGGCCTCTCTAAGGAAAGGCGGAAAGAAGTCGATGAAGAACGCGGCGAGGGAATGAGGCGGAGCCGTGGCACCATTATCCAATCACAAGCGGAGAAAAACGGCTGGGCCTCCAATGACCGTTAAGGCTACATGAAAAGGTAGCAAGGTACGGAGCCAGAAGCCGGGGCAAATCGTTCCGCCAATCTGGTGACGGTCAAAAGTCGCGACTTTCTGTAGTTTTGTCTTTAAGACGATACCTGGCCGGAGGGTCGCCGGTGATGTTGGGGGCAGGAGGATTCGGGATAGCCGCGGCGAGCATCTCCTTGAGCGGTGTCAAGAACTGCTTTCTGCACTTGCCGCCTGGGCTGGTTTCCTACCTCCGACTGCAGCAGGTACAAGGGGTTCAGGAAGGTGGCTACCGACCTCCGATCGCTCTGTGTCCGGTGATTATGAGGTTGAAGTGTCCATTCACAGTCACGGCATACTTTTCCTTAGCAACACCTTTCCATATCCAAGCACGGACTGTTGGCACCTAAGACGAGCCATAGAAAGGGGCTCTTGTCAGCCTCCGGATAATATCAAAAGGTTAACTGATAAGAATAAGAGACGGGACCCTTGGCCGTCTTCTCATCCAACCCCCTTATCCTCTTCATTAGATACCCTAAGTAAAGGCAGTTTATTCGCTCCAGACGAAAAGGAGATTTGCAGCTGTGCCTTGCAGAGGTTTCTTGGCTATTCTACAGAAATGATAACGTTATTGTCTTTTTTTCCGAGGCTATTCAGTGTCACCTGACATAGGATATCTTGGTGCTGTCCCAGCTAGCTAAGCGTTCACCTGATCTTGCTGAGCATTTTGTTTTCGAAATTTGCCCATAGTAGGTGCTGCCGCCCGCTGGGGATTACTGGCATTTGACCCAGAAAGTCACGAAAGGTGTTTCATTGCTGTTTCATTGCTATATTATTTTTCAAGTGTTGCAATATTCAGAATAATCTGAAATGAATTGCATCTTTCTGCAGCTATTAAAGGAACAGGTGTTTTAAATCTGATGTATTATACTTTATCTTTTTTTTCCTGTTAGACCTGTGGGTTCCCCCCTCCCCACTGTCCTGTTAGACCTGTGGGTTGTTTTAGAATTTGGAAAAATACCTTCTAATATCCATGAGATGGTATCTTATGTCAATGTGATAATTATCAGAGGGAGGGGAGGGGAGTTCTGTATTAACTGCAAATACTCTTAAAACATTGGCTCCACCCTAGTTTAGTGCTTGTGGGAAGTGCCAGGTCTCTGGATCTTCCAAAAGGCTGCTCCCTTTCCAGATCACTGTCAATTGGAACTGGTCTTGTAAAGGCTGAAGCTGGCAAAGCCAAAATTAAATAATCTGAAACCATACACTAGCAAAATGTGATGTACTATTTGTGCTTCCAAGATGTAGTACTATATGATGTAGTATTTATGCTTATGTGTGCAAGGCTGAAAAATGAGCAGCATAAATTCTATTAATCCATAAAAGCAGAAAAAATATTTTAAAAAATAATAGTATAAAATATAAAAGTCAAACTCTGCGTATTTTATAAATAGAGGGCATGATTGATTGATTGATTGATTGAGTCAGTTACTGTTAGCCTAACCAAGTGCCATAATGTTGCTGTTGCAAGAAAATCAGAGGAGGAAGGTGTGTTAGAGTTATGTGTTTAAAAACCGGGATAAAATACTAAGAATAATAAGTGGGTTATGATCTTACGGGATTTTAGGATCCAAATTGACAAGCATCTTGTTGATAGATACCTGATTTAATAGTTATCGAAAAGAAAATAGTCTGATTCTTTGATGTTGCTATACTAGATGATGCTAGGATTGAGGAAAAACAATGGAGAAAATTACAAAATGCAAGACTTATAAATCAAATTGGAACACTTCTAGAAAAAGAAATCTTTTGTTATACCAATTTGATTACAGCCTTCAAATTGATACCTAAAGGAATTCCTCAATATCTGGAGTGTTATCAGACAAGAACACCCTAATTTTATATTTTAAAAAAAATCCCACTTTTTCTTGGACCTGGTCTGTATGTATCTGTTTGTCCACTTACATGAAATATCCCCTGTTCATTTAATATAAATTTATTTATTTTTTAAATTCATAGGATCAAGTTGTGAAAGCATCTTGGGGTAATCAACCAGTATTCTTGGGTTGGATGGAAATCAGACGTTATCGTCAAACAGAAGAAAATATTGTTGAAATAAATAGACACTTGGCAGGCAAGCTTGGCATCAAAGATGGACAACAGGTTTGAAATGCAATCTTCTATTTGTATACTTAGAGTAGGATATGAAGTTGATACATATGGAATGTATCAGTTATTAGTTTCAGAATTTGAATTTTAAATTATCAAATTGTCTAATGCTTAATAAAATACCAAGACCTAGCAAACATATTTCAAATGACATAATTAACTTTTGAAATGATTGCTGAATATTCTCCATTAATTTATTTGCTTTGCACCTACAAAACACAAATACATCAAGTGCATTTCTTATGGGATAAGCAGGCATGATGCACAAACAAAGAACTGACACAACAAAGAATATTGCTTGACAGAAACATGCAGAAATAATACAGGTCGAAGACTATAATGAAACCTTCAGAAGTCATGAGAGTCATTAAATGAAGTGCCTATGCAATCGCCCCATTTCTTTTTTTCAGTGCAGCCATTAAATGAATATGCAAGTTGTTTAATGAAGCATAGGGTCCCTAAGCCACCCTGGGGAGCCCCTAGGAGGCCTGGCAGAGGTCCTGCCCTGGACCTCTCCAAACTCCCCCCATCCCCTTAGGCACTCTGTTTGCCACTTCCCACCCCTTAGTATCCCTGCAGGCTTTGTGTCTTCTTAATGCCCCACCATGCCCCACAACCTTGTTACCCCATGTCATTCATTGTGCCTTTCAAAGATCTCTGGAGCTTGGTTTAGGAGGAGGAAGGAGGGTAAGCAGCTCTGCTCCTGGACCGTGTGGCACAATCCTAAAAGCAGCTTGGGATTAATTGTGGGTGCTCTGTAAATGACGGTCATTTTTGGGATCACACCACACAGCTTAGGAATGGAATGGTTTCCCCTGCTGCTTTAACATGAGCTTCAGATGTGATGGACAGGGAACTTTCCAGAGTTTGTATTAGGGAACTTTCCAGAGTTTGTATTAGGGAAGCAGAGCAGGCCTCTTCATTCTGAAAATAAGAATTGGAAGGGACCTTCTAATCCAAGCTGGAAACCCTAAACCATTTCAGACAAATGGTTGTCCAATCTCGTCTCCAATGTTGCAGCACTGACAACTTGTTCCACTGATTAATTGTTCCAATTGTCAGATTCCTTCTTAGTTCTAAGTTGGTTCTCTCTTTGATTAGTTTCCATTAATTGCTTCTTGTCCTGCCTTTGGAGAATAGTTTGACCCCCTCTTCTTTACTCTTTAGATATTGGAACACTGCTATCAGGTCTCCCCTAGTCCTTCTTTTCATTAAACTAGTCATACCCAATGCCTGCAACTGTTCTTCATATGTTTTAGCCTTCAGTCCTCTAATCATCTTTCTTGCTCTTCTCTGCACTCTTTGTGGAGTCTCAACATATTTTTTATATCGTGGTGACCCAAACTGGAAGCAATATCCCAAGTGTGGTTTTACCAAGGCATTATAAAGTGGTATTAACACTTGACATGAGGGACTGGGCAATATCGTTTGATCCTAGAAGTGGACTCTATTTTCTGGACAGCCTCATTGAATTATGGAGGCTCTGTAAATGGCAACTACTTCACACCACACGCCCCAAGTGCAAAGAGGCTTGTTCTGTTCCTCTATTACAAGGGTTTTTTTTATTATCAAAAAATTATTTTTTAAGACAAACATACACACAAAACATAAAAACATAAACCTATCTTCCATTTTATATACATAGAGTGTGTCTGTTGGTTACAAATCTTTTGTGCTATCCTTTCATACTCATTACTCACAGTTTATATAAATTCCCACATTGTCAAACTAACATATGCTTATATATTTATCAGTTATTAATCATTCATGATTGAACTATTTATTCCATCATTTCATACGAGATATTCTAGATTTTATTATGAAATTTATATTGTACTTTCATCCAATAGTTATATACAGTATATCTATATTATATTTTATATCGATCTATTAAACTTCTAGTACAAGATTTCCTAGTCTATTACATTAATATGTCTTTTTATCCAACCATTGATAAAACAAATCCCATATCATGTAAAATTGTTTATCTTCTTCTTCTATAATTTCAAATGTCAATTTACTCATTTCAGCACACTGTAATTTTCTTAATAACTTCCTCCTGCATAGGTATTTTTTCATTTTTCCAATTCTTAGCAAATACAATCCTAGCCACTGTTAAAACATTTACAATCAAATATTTCAATTCTTTATTGTACATTTCTGGTATAATTCTCTAGTACAAGTTTTGAAAAGCTCCCCACTGGGTCAGAGCTCATGTTAAGTAAGCAAAACACGCCTATTCATTTCTGGACCATGTGGCACAATCCTGGAAATGGCCATCATTTTTAGGGTAGCCACAATTCGATGCAGCTGACCGGAAAAAGGTGGCTGCTTCCAGGACCACACTACGCAGACTAGGAGAAGAACAACCTCTCTTCTTTCCTAACCCAAGCCCAACGCTTTTCAGATTTTCAGAGAATAAATGAAGAGGCTGTAAGGCATGGTGGGAAGGGAAGCAGGCCCACAGGGACCCAGGGTGAGGAAATAAACAGGGGGACTCCTGCAATGCCCCTATATTGTGTCATAAGAACGAATGACTTTAGGGTACTGCAGCGATTGTAACTTTGGAACTGGGATGTCAGTAGCTTTTGGATGGTCTGCTGTAACTCTGAACAGCTGCTAAGCAACCAGTGGAAAGTTAAGAACTAACTTTATATTGAATTATTTTCAATTCATCACTTATGCCTGCCCAGTATTGTGACCCCCCCCCCCGCCCCCGAGGTGAGATCTGCACCCACCCTTTTGGCTTTCTGAAAGAGCTTGAAGACCTGCCTCTGCCAACTGCCTGACTCCCCAATGGGGACATGTCATTCTGGAGATGGTTAATGGATTAAGAGGACCCCAACTCCTCACCATTGCATCTAGTTCCCTTCCTTCTCATCTTTGTCATTTTCTAAATGAATTTTAGTGTTAATAGTTACTGTTTTAATATTTTATTTTAGTAAACCACTTACAGTTGCCTCTAGGCAAGATGGCTGGTATTTAAGTTTAATAAATAAAATAAAATATTAGAATATTTTTGCTCAGGATTCAGTGAGTCATTCAGTAGGTCAACAAATAAAAGTTTGCACATACTAACATTGTTCTCAAACTGTTTACTTTTGTTACTGTCAGTATTGAATAAAATACCATGTATTTATTTGTGGATGCTAAAAATAACTTTTATATTGCCAAAGGGAATAAATAACACTAATTATATAGTCAAAATGTATTTTGGAAAATGTTGCCAGTACAGATCAGCAACCATGTGATTCTTACATCAGATTTTCTTTTCTTGTTTAGAATTATTTTCAGTGGTCTGATTGTGAAAATATTGAAAGCAATTTAATTAGGTTTCTTATCTGCCAGGTATTTCAGCAGATGATTGGGAAATACTGGTAATTAAAGCATTTTTATATAATATTTATTTTTTCACCCCATTAACTAAACATGCAGTTTTATTTGTTAAAACCATTTTTGTGTCTTCAATTTGTTGCAATCTTCTCAGTCAAAATCAGATTTTTTTTAACATTCTGTAAAATGATTTTAGGAGCTGCATGCATTGTCCCTGGAAAGGCATCTTCTTAATCAAATTCGAATAGTATTTCCAAAAGCTGTCTTCCCAGTGTGGGTTGAGCAACATACTTGTATCTATATCTGGATTGCTAAGTGGTTATGCAAGATTTGATCAGATTTGGAGAGATAATTATAAGTTTTATATGTATATTAACATTTCTGTTTTATATTTTAGTTACTCTAAAACCCCCAGCTCTTTATGGAAGACTTGAAGCCTGCACAGAACTTCTTGTATCTCCTAAATTACGACAGTATGAAGGTAGTTCTGCCACGTTGCTTTCCCCGAAAGATGACATTATGCAGGAAGATGTCCCTGAAACCGAATTAAAACCCAAGGGAAAAAAATGAGGAACCACATTCCAAAGAAACACATTTAAATAGCCAATTTCAGCAGCATCAACCAAACACAAAGGGATCGCAGAGTACAAATATTTTCCCAAACATTTGGAATTTACTCGGGAACATTTTCTTTTATAATTCTGAAAAGAAACACAAGCCTTCTAATGGTATTGATGAACTGAACGCTGCTAAAAATCGTCTGTTAAACTTGATTCAGGTGGATTCTGTTTTCAGAGTATGTCAGAGGCAGCTTCCCAGCATGAAAAATACACTGGAAACATGCACATTTCAGGAATGCAACACCGTCTTTATTTTTCCATGGAATGAAGTATTTTCTGCTTTAGAAGCTAATACTCAAGTCTCTTATGGGAAAATTAGTAAACTACTTTCTCCAGAACAGCAGATGCAAGAGTTGAAGTATCATCTAACATCAAGGAAAGAGAAACATCTGTCTAATACAGAAGACCAAAAGCAATTTACTTTGAGTAAGGGTCAAGAATCTAATGAGTTTTCTGTTGTGCAAATAATATGGAATGGCTTTGAGGATCTGAAGGATGCCATAACATTCAATAACAATGTGGAGCAACTGCATGTTGGAAGAATTTGGGTTAGTGAAATTTATGAATGATATTAGACTCATCACATTGGAGAATAAAATATTTTATCTGAAAACTAAGCTGTATTAAATTTTAGTGCTTATTCAAAAAAATGTGGTTAAGTGCTGGGCAGCAATCTCCAAACTATAATGTTTAAGATGGTTCTTTTGTAGTTAGTGAGCATTAAATCCTAATCCAACTTTAAATAATTCAAATAATTTCAGTTTAAAAACTACTAATTTAGTTTGCTTTATTTACTTCAAATATTTATGTACCTTCCTAAATCAAGTTGTTAAAATGGATTAAAATAGCAAAACACAAATTAGTGTATTTTTTTGTTTTGCTTCACTAAGCAATATTTCTGCTGCAAAAATACGATTACAAGTTAATATTATCGCTATAAATAATGTGAGAGCCAGTTTGGTAAAGGCACAAGGTTAGAAAAGCTGGAGACTGTGAGTTCAAGTCTTAGGTACAAAAGCCAGCTGGCAGACTTTGGACCAGCCGCTGCCTCTCAACCCAACCCACTTCACAGGGTTGATGTTGAGGGAAAATAGGAAAAAGGTGTGTTGGGTATGTTTACCACCTTGAGTTATTTGTAAAATAATAAAGGTGGGATACAAATAATTAAACCAGATCAAATAAATCAATGATGGAATCCCTTTTTTCCTTGAGAGAATTGAGAAAGCTATTAATATTTTAACTACAATTATAGTCTTTGAATAGCTTCGAAATCTTAAGTTGTCCTAATTTATTTCTCAAATTTCTATTCTAATCATCTCACCTAAGTGATTCTACACAACCTCATTACTATATCAGTGACTACATCTTATGAAGGATTAAAGTTTTTCTATATTAAAGGAACTGTTTGTGATTTTTATTTTGTATTTCAGATACCTGAACAGTTGAGAAAGAAGCTACATATAGAAATGCATGCTGCTGTTAGAATCACATCAATCAGTTCAGATCCTAAAATTCCAACCTCTCTTAGACTTCAGCCTGAACGTTCTTTAGTAAGTTTGACCTAATTACAGTACTTGATAAACTGTTTCCAGTATCTTACTGTCTACTTACAGATTTTGCTTCCACTCTTCCCATCTCTGGGGATAGAGCTTATCTCTGCTGTTTTGGCTATCCTGAAAACAGCACGCCGTGGCAGCAATGGTGCTGGGGTTGTAATAGAAGCCTCAGGCCTTCAGCAGCTGGCTGCTGCTGTGCCTCGGCCTCTACTTCACTTCCAGTACCAACACTGCCACCAAGGAGTGTCACCTCAAGTTCTGTTCTGCAGCTAGCCACCTTCCAAAGCATTGCAAATTTGCATGATTTGAAGAAAAGCACACAAGATTTTAAAAAGATGAGGTTTTGGAGGATCTCCAAAGCATCACAAGAAGGGGACATGGCCTTGGGGAGAAGATCTGGCATACAGAAGTCCAGGCCAGATATGCTTTATCAGCATTGGAAGAAGATGGCAGAAGTCATGAGAGGGCCAATGGAGCAAAGACAGCAGGGGCAGCGAAGTCCTTGCGTAGTAGAGATAGAGTGGCCAGGGCTTAAGGTAGCATGAGGCTTGAGGTAACATTACCTAGTGTGCTGATGGCTGAAATAGAGGCCTAGGCATGTGACTGCTGAAGGCCATAGGCCTCTACCTCAGCCCTAGTGCTGCTGCCACATTTACCACCAAAGTGTGCCACTCTGCAGGGCAGCCAATAGGAGAAAGAAATGAGGAGGTGGGTGGGGGGAGTTGAAGCAACTGTGTGGTCATAAATGTAAGCGGAGTGCCTGAATTTTGATCACATAACTTGTATCAGCTGTAACTTTGATTCATTCAGTGCTACCATAGCTTCCAACAGTCACTGAATGAATGGTCATTAAATGAGGGCTACCTGTAATTATATTTTGTACTAATTTCTGATACACTTTTTCTCAGTTCAAATGTTTCATCGATAATTATATTTTTCTAGCAACTTCAGTCACATTCAGTCTCAAATTATTCAAAGATAATATCTTAATGATGAGCCATCTCTTTGGTGTACTCTGAAATGGATTAAACCTCCCTAAAAGTTGTAATTTTTTTAATGAATTCTTTTTTCCAAAGTTTTATCAAATGAATATTGGGATATTATTATTTATAATGCTAAATTTACTGAACAGTCGTAAATGCTTACACTCCAAAAGTGCTTCACGGGCACAGAAAACCAATGATTCATCAGTTGCTCTCTGTTCCTACTTTTATCCAACATGATCCAAATCACAAATTGTCCGTATTTCTCCAATTCTTACTAACAATTCTCTAGTATGGGAAGAGAATTATGTTGATTTTTTCTTAAAGGGAGCATGGCAGGAATTCTGGCAGTATGCTCCCAAATGTTCCATTGTCCCAAATGTTCAATTCAACTGAGTGGGTAGAAATCAGTAAGTTAGTTCATATGCTGTATTTATTTATTTTACTGTATTTCTCTACAATTCCATACCGTACCCATTATTTAAAGCTATTAAATCAATGTTTTTTAAAATCAACATTTCAGTCTATACCCTGAAAAAATCCAAGTGTTTCTTTGTTCCTTAGTTTCCAGAGCAAACATTTAGAATAAAATTTCTGGAATGCTTGGATTGCTTGAGGGCTTTCTCACTTTTGATAGAAACTTAATGCCAATATGCCTGAAATTGTCATTTTGTTATATAAAAGAAGTGAATTCTATTAAATTTATATATTTTCCCCCTCAAAAGACATCAAAGTTCCTTAGAAAATAACAAAAATGAGGTCAACTTGTGGATAGTGTTGTGATTACTGGTAAACCATCAGCTAATGAGTAACAAAATGAGAAAAGCTTCTCATAAAAATCATTTTTATTAGAAAAAATATCACTGAATTAACAGTCCTCATCCTTTTTCATTTTAGAATAGAGAAATAAGTGAAGAAGACATTAAAAGTGCATTTAAGTTGTGGCTAGAGGATTACATTAGGCTTCCCTTGATCACAGCAGAAACAAGCTATCTACAATTGGCACTTAACTTTGGTAAGCAAAATTCAACTACTGTTGTAACTATTGTATGTTACAGGGTTTTTCCTATATATCAATTTTAAAAGATTTAGCCAATTACAATTAGATTTCAGTTAGTTTATTTATAGCTAATATATTAGATTAATAATTAAATGTCTCTTGTCATAAATATTTTTGATAATTTATAAAAAAAGCTACAAAGGAAATGGCTAATGTTTTAGTTATTTGATTGCAGCACATCTAATCTGATCTATCCATTCTGATCTAACAGTAAAGAATTTTTTTCCTCTGCTTTATTTAGTCCTTTAAAATTGTGGTTTTTTTGTAACTAATGAAAAGGAAAACTAAAAATACTGAAGTATACCAGCAGTCCCCAATCTTCTCGTCTTTGCAGACAGGTGGAGGGGTGCGAGAGGAGGGGATGGTTCCATGCAAGCAGCGGGGCAGCACAAATGCGCACAGAGCTGCACATGCGCCTGCTGCTTGTACAAATGGAGCTTTGTGTGCACACACACTCACCTATTGCTTGCACAATTGGAGCTGCCTACACAGGCTTGCTCACCGGCAGCTTCTGCAGCCCAGTTCTGGGCCGCGGCCTACAGTTTGTGGACTCCTGATGTACACAGTAAAACTCATTGTCATACCAACTAGATATATGAAGTTAAAGTATGGCATATTTTATATTGAATAATAATCAGATTAATGCTTATTGTATTTTGGAAGGCCTGGAAGACTTTGTCCTCACTATAGTCACTTCTGACCCTGAAGAAGAGAAAGCTAGAAATACTTTCATTTTGAGCCCTAGCTTGCTGCAGAAGGCAAATATACAAGTAAATATAACTAATTTTAGATCGTCAAAAGTTTAAAATATTAATGCAATTTACTTAAGATTATAGTTTTTCTTGATTTTCTTGATTTTTTAAATCTTTGTATAAAATATTAAATTTCACTATAAATTTATGATGCATTATAATATCTGAAGAGAATTCTGGAGAGACTTCTTTGCGAAACAAGTTATTAGCTTAGTTAAGCTTGCCATCTTATCTTATCTTTGGATTTGCTATTTCTGACTCCATAGTTCTGTGATTAGTAGCAGGTAAATAGCAATAGCAACAGCACTTATATACCACTTTATAGTGTTTTACAGGCCTCTCTAAGCAATTAACAGAGTCAGCGTATTGCCCCCAACAGTTTCGATCCTCATTTTACCCACTTTGGAAGAATGTGATGTTATAACCTAAAGAGTCGAAGTTTTGAAATAACAAGGAACTGTGAACCTTATTTTGAATACATTATTGTAATTTGAGGTTTGCACATCAATGTTTAAGTGTTTATTGTTATTTTTAGTGCATCTGTCAATTTAGTCAAGAAACTCATCCTGAGTAAACGGTGTTCCAGTTCTAAACTTCAGATGCTTTTTGCAGTGTGGATGAGACCAACATTTTCAGTTCATTTTTAAATAAAGAACATTAAAGGGCAGTGTGTGAAGTCTTCATAAGCTTAGTATTTCAACCTTGATACTTTCCATAACTAAGCCAATTGTTCTTACTTTATGAAAGTTAACAGAAAAATGTGCTCTTGACAGCTTCCATTTTATAAGTTCCTCCAAATAAAAATGAGCTCCAAAGTTGGTTCTACCCACTTTGTTTTGATATCACTGATCACAGCTCCCCATTAATTTAAAAATATGCCTTAATTAATTAATTAATTAATTTCAAAATATGATGCCCATTCTTGTGTTATACTATATGCTTCTAGAGTTGTTACATAATTGCTATTTTTTATTTTTAAGTAATTGTATATCATTACATTTTCTCCAGGATATTATTTCTGACTGATCAGAAATAAGTCTTACTGGATTTAATGGGACTTACATCATTATAAATGTGGCTTCTCCTTTATCTCTTTTTCTGCCCCTAACAGTATATTCTTTCTGCAGGTTTTGTTACATCCTGTGTCTTCAGGATTCAACAGTAGTAACTTCCAGTCTTGTTGTGAACAGCCTTTGCCATGGTTCAATCTAAACTACTTAGGGTGAGTCATTTTAATAACAACAGAAAGGAAAGAAATGAATGATGAAAAGATGATTTTTTTAAAATATGATGAAAAGATGATTTTTAAAAATATTCATTGTGGATAATTTTCACCATCTTCACATTCAGTAACATCATAAATGTAAGCATACGGTTTTGGACTGCTTTATACAGTATTCTGAAAACATTAATTGATACGTAGCTTGATTAGGGTAGAGATGGAAATTCTCAATTTTGTTCTTTGCAGTGGAGTGGATAACATTGGATTATCATCTTTGAAACACATATCACATAGCCTCTTGATACATCCTCTGTCTCAAAAACTAGCTCCTTTTTGTGCTGGACTATGCAGTGGTGGTGTCCTAATTACTGGAGCGAAGGTAAACAAGCTTTTAATTTTCCTTTTAGCATGCAGGACATTTTCATTTCTGTTATTTGTATTTTTATGTCAGACAGTTCATGAAATTGCTTTAATTTG
Organism: Pseudonaja textilis; assembly: GCF_049901715.1. Classification (NCBI taxonomy): domain Eukaryota; kingdom Metazoa; phylum Chordata; class Lepidosauria; order Squamata; family Elapidae; genus Pseudonaja; species Pseudonaja textilis. The sequence continues at coordinate 20,499,248 of NC_142008.1, read as the reverse complement.
TTCTTCTAAAGGAATATTTTATGCAGTTCTTTGACTCTTAAATATCAAAGTATAACAAATATATTTCTCTGCTGCATTTATTATTATGCATCCTTCTATGTATGCCAATAAAGAATAGCAAATTTTTTTAGAATCTCTCCTAAAACCATGAAACTGGTAGTAAATATATAGATGATGATTGGTCTTGCATAACCTGAGTTGTGTAAACTCTGCCTGTTCTCATGGATCTGAAATTTCATTAAACTCATATGATTCCAAACTTTTCTTAACATCCAGAATAGGCCTTACTATGACACAGGGAATGCAGACATGAGGGAATGAATTTGCATTACATAGAAAGTATAAATGAAGATCTTCTCAGTCTATAAAACAGCAGCTGATCTGGTTCTTCAGATGAAGGAATGGCAAATCATAAGAAATTATAAGACAAACTGTCAAGTGTCAATGGAGAATCCCATTACAAAGCACTCTGAAGTCTCTTTGGAACAAGATATATCCCCATTTGACTAATTGGTGGCAAACTGAAGGATTGCAGTGATTTATTTGATAAAGGCAATGATACAAATCATGGGAAAATAGATTTAAAAGGCTGAAATAATATGAAATAATAACTCAAGACATTTGAGTACAATGCTGCCATTGCTTAATGAAGCAGATATTTTGCTGGTGGACCAGTCATGTGACTGAAAGGATTATAGATTTCTGAATTTATTGAATTTACTCATTTTATCAATTTATATTAAACTATTAGAATGTATTTTCTTAGAGTAGGAAGTAGTTTCAACCCAATTTTCTTTTACAGGGAAGCGGCAAATCAACGTTAGCAAAGGCCATTTGTAAGGAAGCATTTGATAAATTTGATACTCATTTGGAAGTGATAGATTGTAAAGCTTTAAGAGGTAATAGTTGTCTTTGCCTTGTCTTATCATTTCCTACTATAAATTTCCAGAATTTGTTCACTCTAACAGTTCTTAAGACTTAACAATATTAAACCATATGACTTTAACCAAAGTTCACATCTTCTGTCCTAATGAAGGTTTAACATTTATATTTTGTCTTTTTATAATTGGGTGGGTATTAGTAAATGAGTATTGTTAAAAATTGTGGATATAACCAGAACTGAAACAAAGTTACATAAGGATACATTGATAACTGCATTGGGAAATGGTCCACTTTTTTTCGATCACTGACAATACATACTGTTCCAGGGAAAAGATTAGAAAGTGTACAGAAGAAGCTGGAAGAAGCCTTCCTAGAGGCAGCATGGAGACAGCCGTCGATCGTTCTGTTAGATGATCTTGATCATATAATGGGTGTTCCCCTTGCTCCAGAACATGAGAACAGTCCTAAAGCAGTCCAGAGCACTTGTCTTGCTCGTGGTAAGGGGCTTGTGGTGTTTTTTTTAACCTGTGCTGTTAAGAATATTCAAGTATATTAGCATGTTTCTATCTGATTCCAAATGTCTTCCTTAGTTAAATCAGAATGAGTTGCTTATTCTTTTAGGAAATAAGCAACTTCTGGAATTATATTCATTGCCTGTCCCTCCCATCCCTTTCAGAATGATCCTTTATTCTAGCTTCCCAGGAAATCCGATCTTTCTGAAGCAGAAGAAAGATTTTCCCCTGCTTTCAGAATGATCCCTTTAGAAAAGGGTGGGAGGGGTGATAATTTAGCTCCCTTATGTATTGAAATGATGAGTTGTGTAAGGAAGAGATCATCTTTTTCTCATAATCAGAATGTCTTTGGCCAGTGAAAGGAAGCTTGAATCTTTAGAATCCAAGCTTCGTTTTTCCAGCCCAGTGTAGGAATTCCCTTCTCTTTTGACAGGCAGCTCTTTCCCTCTATTTATTGACCTACATGGCTGCTTAGCAACCACACCTGGGAATGCCAAGATGGTGAGCAAGACAATGACATGAGTACTTTGTTTAAAGACCGTCCTGATTTGCATCCAATACAATCTGCTCCATTATGCATGGTTCTAAGTTGAGGACTATTATAATTGATATGCTATACATTGTATTTATTCTTGACAACATAATAAATGCACAAAATATATCGGCATCTCTTTGTAGTGCAAAATTAAAATACCATATGGGTTGTAGGTACACAGGACAAATGCCCATTGGAAATTAACAGAATACATAGTTTCAAAGCCAGAGGTCTTTTTATGGAACAAACAGTGAACTTTAAGAAGTTCTTGTGTAAAATTTAACTGTCACATAAATTGTATGTTATATAATCTTTGAATGCATAAAAGCTGAACTTTTTTAAAAAATTCTAGTTCTGAAAGAAATGATAAAGGAAGTTACTTCCATGCACAGTTTGGTTGCACATATTGCCACAAGTCTATCTGAGCAGTCCCTACATTCTTCCATCATTTCTACTCAAGGAATTCATCTATTTCAATGTTTTCAACATATTCAAGTTCCAACTCAGGTAAAAATCATAATTCAGTTTCATTTAGAAGTTAATTAAAACCATAGAATCTTATTCTGACTAATTTTGCTTGAAGTTTGAAATACGATATATGGAATGTTTAGAGCTGCATTTTATCAGCTTCCAAATTTAGTCCTTTTACTTCTGTTTAAAATCGATGTCATTTATTTTTTTTTGTAGATGGCATAGAGGTAAAATGGAAGCTTTCAGGAATTTCCTGGCTAAAATTGCTGTTTTTTTTTTCCCAGGGGCAAAGATATGAAATCCTTGAATCCATAATAAAAAACAAATTTGACTTCAGTTTAGGGAGATTCTGTGATCTTGATCTCCATCAAATTGCAAAGGAAACAGAAGGATTCGTAGCTAGAGATTTTACAGTGTTAATTGATCGTGCCATCCATTCATGCATTCTTAGGAGGGGAACTTGTAAAAAAGAAGGTATATGTGATCAGTGATTTTATTCTAATGCACTTTAAAATATTTAAGGGATTTTGTAACACAAAGCCATTAAATATAGAAAATAAAAGGCAAGATTTTTTTCTTCTTCTATTCAGTCATGCATAATTTTTGGAGACTGTCTGGACAAGTCCCTGCAGTTTACTTGGCAAGTTTAAGAATTAAAATAACGTAAAATGGCATTTGTATGTTTATTGAGGCATAAATATAAAGATATTGGATTCTTTCATAAATGGAACTATGATATCATTTTCCCTAACTGCTGGAGTAGTGGCTTGTAACTATTTTAGTTGTTCAAACCTTGCAGGTAAATTGTAGGGTAAGAAGGAATCCTTAACTGTTGTAGAGTCTTAACCATCCAAAATAATAAATAGAGTTGTCTGAACCCTAATAAAAGAAACCATTGGCTTTGCTTTGACATGGCCTCAAATGCAAGACCTGTTGAAGGAAAATTCCAGCATTGGTATTCCCATTCACAGTCCTATCCAGTGCCAACAGCTCAGTCAAGGCTGTCCATGCTCAGGTGCAATTGAAGCAAGTATGACTCTGCCCAAATTTATTGTAATCCTCAATTTTTCTGACTTGGCAAATCGGGGGGCGGGGGGGAGCAGCAGGAGCTCATATCTCTGTATATCTGCATGTGTGTAAGCAGCAGGTGTGCATGCCTGCCACCCACACAATTTTTGTGCACAAGCGTGGGCATCCACTCACCCATCATTAAAAACTCCATTGTATGAGATATTCAGAAATACTTGGTGTGTCGTGGCTTAGTATTCCAACATAACACATGTTCTTCTCTGTTTTCACAGATTTGGTTCTATCAAATTTAGATTTCCAAAAAGCTATACAAGGTTTTACCCCAATATCCTTGAGAAACATTAACCTGCATAAGCCTCAGAATTTGGGCTGGGATAAAATTGGCGGTCTTAAAGAAATGCAGCAAATACTTAGAGATACTATCCAGTTACCTGCAAAGGTATTTATGTTTTTGAGATCCAAGGCAATTCCTTTATCATTCTATTTTGTCAGGGAACAATAACAAAGATTTCTGAAATGTTCTAGCTTAAGAAACAACAGTTTCATAAGAGCACGTGTGTGTGTGTGTGTGTGTGTGTGTGTGTGTGTGTGTGTGTGTATATATATATATATATGTATATATATATATATATATATATAAATGTTGTATAAAGAAATTGATAATTATTGGGCAATGTTTATTATAATTATAATACACATAATTATAATACACATTAAGTCACATTAAGATAAATTCAAAAAACATCATCAATAGAAAGCAAAAACATTTTTATTACACTTGAAAGAAATAAAATTAAACGAGTCCTAGTTGTTTAAAAGAAGCTAATTTTTTTCCAGAATTGTTATTATTGTTGTTATTATTAAGGAGCCTCGGTGGTGCAGTGGTTAGAATGCAGTACTGCAACCTATTCCTACTGCAAATTGGCAGATTGAATCCCACCAGACTCAAGGTTGACTCAGCCTTCCATCTTTCTGAGGTGGGTAAAATGAGGACCCAAATTGTTGAGGGCAATAGGCTGACTCTGTAAACCATTTTGAGAGGGCTGTAAAGCACTATAAAGCGTATATAAGACTAAGTTTTATTGCTATTGCTATTATGGAGATCGTTATGCTAATTCTATTGATAATTAGAAAATACTGTAGCAACCACAGAAACACAACAATTAGTCAAATGAGTGGTAGGCAGAGTTTTTATACTTTTAAAAGCAGATAATACTTCTGATATGTTCCATTTCCAGTATCCAGAATTATTTGCTAATCTACCCATACGGCAAAGAACAGGAATCTTACTATATGGGGCTCCAGGAACAGGAAAAACATTATTAGCAGGTGTAGTTGCCCAAGAAAGTGGAATGAATTTTATCAGCATCAAGGTAATAAATTGAACTTTTAGGTAATTCCTGAAAGTGCTAAGGTGTAATTGGTTGGCTTCCAAATAAAATGCATATAGAGTTTGCCAGGTAACTGAAGCCTTCTAAAAATCTGCATGATGCATTTTTGAATCTGTTTTGCTATCTGTGTATGCAATTAAGGTACATTAACACAGTGATTATAGAAAGGCCTTTTATTGCAATCATGTCAGGCTAGAAATATAGAAAATTGGTGGCAAAAAAAAGATCCACGATCCATTGTATCAGCCCTTTGAGGATTTTTTTGACTGTTTTTGTTTTATTTGTAATTTATTATTAATTATTAATTTATTTATTATTTTTATTATGGCCTGTCACACAGTCAGCTAGATATTCAGAGTGGATTTTGCATTTTTGTCTGCCAATCAAATCCTTCTCAAAGACCAGGCATAGGCAAATATGGATGTTTGATGGTGTTATGGATATTGTTACAGAATGCATTTATTTGATTTTTTTATTTTATTTTACTTTAAATTTTGAATTAAGAACGTTCTCCTTTGTGAGAGACTTTATGTACAGGTCAGGAAACCCCTATATAGATAGATTGTGGTGAAAGATTGGCTCCAGGTTGGCAAAGGAATGCGACAAAGCTGTATACATTATCCTTAATTCATTCATCCTATATGTGAAATATATATTAAGTGAGGGTCAATTGGAAGAAGATAGCTATGGTTTTAAAACTAAAAGAAGAAACATCAATGATCTGTGCTACTTTGACAATACTCCCCTGATGGCCGAAGACAGGGGTATCCCCAACCCACAGCCATCCAGTCAGCAACTATTCAAAGTTATGATGTTGCTGAATGAATGGTCATTACAGCTGGTCTTCAGAGTTGTAGTCGTCCGAGCAACCCATTGGTTACATTGCCACACAGGTGTCGAACATGATGTTTTACAATGTTTTTTCCCTTCGTGGAGCTGGGGCGGGTGTGACCCGTGGACTGTCAGTTTGACACCTCTGCATTACCACAATTTAGCTGTTTGGTAATCTGTTTGCACTTAAGCCAGGTTGCCAAGCACCCACAATTATGTGATTGGCATTTGTAACCCTCCCTGTCACCTTCCTCAAAAAGTCAGTGGAAAGGGAAGGGCGGAGAAGATCACAAATCATTGGGGTAAGTCTCGCCTATCTGTGCACACTCCCCCAGCCCAAACCACATGGCACGTCTCATGCACTTTCTCACACCCTCCCTGATCTGCATAGCATCTTTCACACAGCCCCCAACCTGCACAGTGCCACTCACACACCTCTCCCCACAACCTTTGTGGCACTTCTTACACACTCCTAGACATCCCCTACTCATTCCTTACACAGTGCCTCATTTACATCCTTGTACATCCTCTGCACACTTCATGGTCTATCTCTCATATGCCCCTTCCAAGTCACACATCCCTCAGACCTTCGCACACCCTCCCCAATCCACATGGTTCATCTTGCACACCTTCTCACACCCTTCTGCTTGGTATGCAATGCACCACCTCACTCTGTCCCCAACCTAGAAGGCATGCAGTTACATGCCCGTTTCCTGGCATTTTCAATTTCTGCTAGTTTCCCCGCTCACTTTAGTTGTAGGAAGCTGGAAAAAAGTTGCCTTACCTAACAGCTGAGAGATTCAGTTAACAATAGCAGCTGAGACTGTTTCTAAGCGATGAAGTCATGCTTTACAACTATGTTGCTTAGGAATAAAAATTCTGGTTCCAACTGCTATTTTAAGTTGAGGACTAATTATACCATGACCTGGAGTAACATCAAGATGCACAGTGGGGAAAAAATGAAACTGAAATTAAATATAAAGAAGATCAAACTAAGGACAACAGGTAGAACTAGCCTTAAAATTGCCAACCAAAATATCGATGTGATGGATAGCTTCTCCCTTTTGGAATCAACTATTAACAAGAAAGGACCATGCATCAACAATTGGTTACAGGCTAGCAGTTGTTATAGCAACCATTATTTATTTATTTATTTAATGTATGATGAAAACATGACAGAAGAGAAGTAAACCTATGTACACCATCCACATAATTATAAATAAAACTTCCATGTCGGTATGGCAGTGGCCTCATAATAGATGTCCAGTTTAGCTATCCAGGCGATCACCTCTGGAATTGCAACCATGAAGGCCTTGAGAAAGAAATTTAAATCCTGAGATGTGTCTATGCTTACAAAGATCAGAGTCATGGAAGCTTTGTGACACTCTGGAAGTTAAAGCTGGATTTGAAGAAGAAGGATTGGAAGAGTATTGATGCTTTTGAGCTTTGGTGTTGGAGAATACAGTGGGCAGCCAAGAAAACAAACCAATGGATCAAGGAACAAATAAACTCAAAATTCTCACTAAAGGCACAAATGTCTAAGCTTAAATTATTCTACCTTAAAACATCGTGCAAAGATTTAGCTTTCTGAAACAGGCTTTAATGCTGGGAAAGAAAAAAGAAGAAGAGGATGACCAGCAGCAAATTGGATTTTAAAAAGATGTTGGATAATTTAAAAATATGTTGGATAACCATTTATCTGAAGTGATGTAGGGTTTCCTGCCTACGCAGGGGGTTGGACTAGAAGACCTCCAAGGTCCCTTCCAACTCTGCTATTCTATTCTGGATGGACTTAATTGTGTGCCGATGGGTATATCATTTAAATAGCTGGACAAAAATTATGGACATATTGTCACGTACAATATCATGTGGTTGCTAGGAGTTGACAGTGATGTGATGCTCCGTATCATCAGTCAGTCAATGTAAGGGAATTGTACAGGCAATTTTCTGTAATCATGCCAGCAAAACTCAGCAGAATATTGAGAGTAACATCTATTTTAATATAGATTTATTGCTTAATTTTATAAAATGTAATTTTATAATTTCTTTTGTGTATTGGTTTTTCTCAGTAATTTTAACTTATCCCAGTAATTCAAAATGTAAAAGTATTATTATATTTATGATTCAAAAGAATCCTTATTCTTGTCTATTCCTCTTTCATCATCTTTGAGAAGTATGAATCCTTGACAGTTTGAATGTTGTAGCAGAAAAGTGAGATAGAAACATTTTAAAACAATATACATTTAAAAGTGTGTTAGAAATATTTTAAATCACTATATTTTTAAAATCACTTACTAGTGCGATTGCTTTTCACTTGTACTATATAACTTGATTTTTGGAACATTTACCATTTTGTTTTTTGCAGGGGCCAGAACTGCTCAGCAAATACATTGGAGCAAGTGAACAGGCAGTTCGTGATGTATTTAACAGGTTGGGTCCAGTAATATAGTGTTGTTTCCAGAGTCTATTTTTATGATCATTGCAAAAAATAGTCACTGAATTTGCTAAAAGGCAATGTGAGAAAGACAGGGCAAGAGGGCTTATGAAAGAGATGAAATACAGCTAGTATTTGGCCTTACAACCATTTGTTTAGTGATGGTCTCAGTTATGTCACTGAAAAAAAATGACTTTATGGCTATTTTTAACACTTACAACTACTGCAGTACTCCACTGCAGTAGCCCCATGGTCACATGAACAAAATTCAGAAATTTGGCAGTTGGCATATTTTTATAATAATTGCAGTGTCCTGGGTCATATGATCATTATTTACGACCTTGTGATAAGAAAGTCAATAGGGAACCAAATTCACTTTGCAACCATGTTACTAACTTAACTTAATGCTTTCACTTAAGAAAGATTGTAAAATGGGGCAAAACTCACTTAACAACTGTCTCGCATAGCAAAGAAATTCTGGGGGCAATTGCAGTAATAATTCGAGGACTGCCTGTATCAGATTTTGCTAATTTCACATTTTCACTTTTGGTAGATGATATTTTGTTTCTTCAGTCTGAAGTGTATTTCTATTGCAGAGCTCAAGCAGCCAAGCCGTGCATACTTTTCTTTGATGAATTTGATTCTCTTGTTCCTCGAAGAGGTCATGATAACACTGGTGTAACTGACCGAGTTGTTAATCAACTGCTGACTCAGTTAGATGGTGTAGAAGGCTTAAAAGGTATGTATGTATGCATTGTCCAAAATCAATCATAAAAGCAAAGTAAAACAAATATAGTAAATAAAACAATAAAATTACATTGTTAAAATCTGAAATGGTAATTAAGGTGCATTAGGTGGTTTCTAGAAACCATGGTTATTGATAAAATTTTTGCAACCTTCTGAGAATTTAATATTGTAAAGGAAGAGCATAAATCTCATAACCAGAGGAGCAGTTCAAATATTGACAACTCGGATTGTGAATTTTCATCCTTATTGTGCATATAATAGACATTTAAATAACACAAGTGCAGCTTTCATACATAAGTTTAGTCTATCTGCTAAGTAACATTTTCAGTGGGGCTTTGGGTGAAGTGTCTTGTTTATATAGGTCCTGGGTGGTCGATTGGTCTTGTGAAAGGTTGAATCACAAAACTGATTGACTCACAAATCTGGTTGAATCACAAGACTGATTCTGGTCTTGTGATTTCTTTCTGGTTGCTATGAGGCACGAAATTCAGCTCTATTAGTTCTGTCATTGATTAGTGATTTGAGTGTCCACTTCCTTATTAGTCCGTATGCTAGCTTTAAGTCAGTGTTTAAGTCAAGTTGATGAACCTGTTGATAGAATGCCAGGCTTCGATATGCTCGCATGCTTGACGGGTTTTGACGTGGCCAATGAGCTTCCTTTGAATCAAACCGTATTGTTTGTTGGCGATCAGGGATTTTGGGTCATGCCGCTTGACAGCCAACTAGTGTTCTTGAATTCTAGTTTTTAACTGTCGTCCTGTCTGCCCAACATAGAACTGGTTTACAATTGTTGCAACTGATTCTGTATGTTATGTTAGTTCTGGTCTTCTTTCCGTGTTCTGTCTTTGATTTTTGTAAGTTCCTGCCTGAGTAGGAATGTGGGTTTGTGGGCTATTGTTATTCCAAGAGATTCCTGAGAGATTAATTTTTTAATGTGAAAAGTGAAACCAGGCCTGTATAGATTCATCCACCTTGGACATGGGGTTTGCTGCATTGAGATATACTGTAGACAGAAATACAGTAAATAGATTTATTTAATAACTTTAAAACAATAAAATAAAAAGAGTCTCCAGTTCCTTGTAGTTATGCCAAGATTTGCCATTTCCTTTTTTTCAGCATTAAGTAGAATTCAATGACTCAGGACCCAAGACAAACACCATCTTTATACAAACTTTATACAAAAAAAAAAAGGTTTTGCCGTTTCCAAGAGTTGCCCTGAATTGAAGAAAAACATAGAATGGCATTATATTGTTTAAAAAACCCAATCTGTCCCTATTCCTCAGCCTTATAAGATCTATCACTATTGCTGAATGTACACTGAGAGCTTATGCACCAGAGACAAATTCATTGTATTTCTAATCACACTTGACCAATAAAAAAATCTAATTCTAATAATTCTAATTCTAATAAATAGTTCTAATTCTAAATATTCTATAGTCACTGGCAATTATTACTACTGAATTTGGGAATTGGAGATGAAACCTAATACATAGATTCAAAGAAATCCCAGCCACCATTAATTTGGATGATATGACTGTAGGGTGGAAAATAAACCTTTATCAGAATCTGATTAGTCTGATCAACTTTCAGAGGAATAGCCATGATCAAACTTTTCACACAAAAATAGGCAGAGTGTGAGAGTATGGCATATCAGAAATCAAATATAACAATTAAAATATATAATCAAGCAAAGTATCAAAATAAGAAAAAAAAACAGTTATTATTACATTCTCAAGTCTGATACTTTCAGAAAGATGATTGGCAGATTTTTAGTAACAAATATTCTTAATTTGATTTTAGGAGTTTATATACTAGCAGCCACTAGTCGTCCTGATTTGATTGACCCTGCTCTTTTGAGACCCGGTCGATTGGATAAGTGTCTATACTGTCCGCCTCCTGATCAGGTAAAGAAATAAAATACAATGCCAGATGTTACATTAGGCAAAGCTTGTTTTCCTCTGTAAAATAAAAAGGCAGAATGAAACGTATTTCCTGGCAATCACTAGTATTGCATGAAATCAGTGATAGTATGTTCTTCTCTTAACCTGTTGTAAGCATGAAGTCAGACCAGGTATTACATAATTATGACCTCCAAGTCTACTGATTTTATTACCATCTCAAATATCAAGCAGGCAGCTTGTCAGGTCATTCTAACCCTATGCAGCAGCTTCTTCCCTTTGTAGAAACTCATAGTTTTAAATAGTGTTCAAAAATTAAGCCATGCTATTAAATATTTTAACTGAAATTTTCCATTTTCTCCAAAATCTTCTGAACACATTTAAATTATTCCTAAATTGTCATTGGCACAACACCATACTCCTAATATTAAACTAATTATATTTGAAACATTTTGATTTCCAGATCTCTATCTGATCTTTTCAGTTGAATTAGGCTCAGAATAGGCCATGGTGTGTTCTTTTATCCTATAGTGTGTTTAAAAATAACAGTACTGTACAAATATTCTTACCTATCATCTTTAATGCAATGTATCATAGGACAGTATTGACATAAACTGAAAGGCTGCAGTAGCATATCTGTTTGTGAATAAAAAGACATGATATTTAATTTCATTCACTAAATGTTTTATTTCTGTAAATGACATTGGGGATGTAGTCATCAGAGAGAATGTTATATTTTTTCAGAATTTTAAAGATAAAGATTAATCATTTTTATTTAGATCTAGGTAAGCTTTCAGTTGAGAAAAAATAATGGAAATGTATTTACTCTACAGAATAGGTCATTTATTTCCTATATCTTTCTGTGTGCTACCTTCATTTCAGCAGAGTCCCCTTTCCTGGTTGACAAAGAGTTTCTAAGGATAAGAATCCATTCTTTTAATAACAAAGTTTCTTATAATTTTCTAAAGGTGTCCCGATATGAGATTTTAAAAGCTCTGAGTCATTCTCTCCCTTTGGAACATGATGTGGATTTTCAGTATTTGGCAGCAAAAACTGAGCATTTCACTGGGGCAGATTTAAAAGCTTTATTATACAATGCCCAATTAGAAGCAGTGCATGCTAACTTGAACTCAACTTTGCCCCACGTAAGTATACTGAAATGTAAAAGAATTTCCTTAGCGTTTGGTTTGTAATTTCTAAAATGAGGCAATGGTTGGGAAAATCTCAGATAGTTAGTAGCTGGAGCGTTTAAAATATCTTACTTAAGAACATATTTTACATTCTTAATATTTCCAAAATATTATTTTGACTGCACTGTAAAATAGTTATGAAGTTGAGGTGAATATTATAAACTTTTGGCTTTGAAAAACAAATTTCATCCACATTTCTATGAAATTCCAATGATTTAAAAGCTTTGGTCATATCTATTTTGGTATTGAATATTGTTCCAACACTTAAAGCTCTGAAAATATGCTGGCTGTAAAGTTGTAGAATTTATTATTCTGCAGCAAAACGTAAAACTTTTCAATGATAATGCAATGTGATTGTATTCTTTGATTGAGATATATTTTCCTTCCTTTCTGGGGTTGACCACATACAGTAGTGTCCACAAGGAATTCAAAACAGGCAAGATGGCCAATGGAGGTTTGGGGTTTGGGTCATTATATAGAATATACTGCTGATTACATATTATATGGTGAATATATGCTTTTTTACTGATGTATTTTTCTGTTCTTTTATTTATTTTATTTAACAACAGGATTCCTTGATTTTAACGCTTTCTTTCGTTAGTCATTTCAAATATGCAAATATGCATCTTGCCAGCTTATCTATTAAACATTTCCTTTCTTGTTGCTTTGAAATGTTTAGCTGCTTATCCAAGTTCTTGATTCCGAGTAAGTTGCTTCGATAAGCAAACATTTTGAACCAAAAAGAAATTCATATGATTTTTATGATTTATTATGGATATTGATTTAATTCTTAGTTGGGAGGTACCTGCATTTGGTATCAGATAAGTGGCTATATATATGTGATGGATGGATGGATGGATGGGTGGATGGTGGATAGGTAGGTAGATAGAATATTTTATCACCTTAGTCCAAAGCCTAGAAGGGAGGGAGTAGACCATCATTTCTTGGGGAGGAGATCATATATTTTAAGAGATTCTAATTTTATTTATTTTCTCCTTAGGAGGTAGGTTCCAGCTCAGATAGTGATCTTAGTCTATCTTCAATGGTTTTCTTAAACCAAAGTAGTGGATCAGATGATTCTGCCAGAGATGGAGAAGGAGGCTTGGAGCAATCATTAACTTCCCTTGAGCTGTGTGACCTGCTTCCTGAGGACCCAAGATCTAACATCTACCGTCTTTACTTTGGCAGTTCCTATGAATCTGAACTTGGCAATGGAACTGCTTCAGAAATGGTAAACTTTTCCACTTTGCTTAATTTCCTGTTTCCCCAGTGATTTAAAAATCATACCATTGATTTTTTAAAATTCAGATTTCTTTTCTGGAGTGGTAAAATAAATAAAAATAATTCCATACATATAAAATCAGCAAAAGGAAATTTGAGTTTGCTTCTCTGGATTGGTACTTGTTCAAAGAATTTTGTATTCCACTCAACATTTTGCATTGATGGGATACTTTGCATTGATGCATACTTTAAAAATCAATGGACCTTTTTGTATTTGCACTTTTTCCCTTTAGCTTCTTTTGCTTCTACTTCATTTCAAAAAAGAAAACTGTTTCCTGAATCATTGGCTGAATAATGCTGTAACATAGAACAGTGGTTCAGATATAGAACATACAGGGGTCCCCATCCCCCAGGCCGTGGCCTGCTGGGAATCGGGCCATGGAAACAGCGGGTGAGCATGCGGAACTCCATTTGCACAAGTGGCAGGCATGTGCACAAACCCTCCCTTCCTCACCAACATTGCCACTGCTCATCTATAGAACCAGACAGGTTGATGACCACTGAAATAAAATTAGGATTGATCTTTTCCTAGATGCTTGTGCTACACAACAAAAATAGGGGGAAAAAAATCTATACAAAACTGTGATAAAAATGTGGATACCATTATGCATATGATACAAATTTATTCCAAACTAGTAGATAATGTGATATTATGATCCCCATTAATAATATTAACACCTTTAAATGCAAAGATACTAATACAAATACATTTCATTATAGACTTTTAAATAATTTTAAAAATCTTGATCAACAGTCTTTTCTAACCATCCCATAGTTCTATCCAACACTTTTATTTCTTTTCATGGAAGAAATAACTGTAAGTTGTTCTGTTTGACCAACAACAGCTGCTTTATCTTTTGTGCAAAGTGGTGAGAAATTAAGAAAGTGAGTTGTTTCTTCTTTTCTTCCCTGTTTTCCCTATTCTTTTTGTCCTAACCCATTCCGTGATATTTCTGATTATGCTCAAATTATCCAATCTCAGAGTGTTCCTGTTTCCTATCCTACAATATGCAAGTTCAGCTGATCCTGGGTCTTTTCTTTCACTACTTTTCAGTAATAGGAGGGGGTCTGTAGTATTCTAGTGCCAAGCCACATCAGAACATTGCAAACCTCTTCTAGAAGATTCATCCTGGAATGAGACAAGCCTAACGTCAGAATGGCCAGATTAGTACACTCTGGGAAAAGAATGGAATGTTTTGGAAAATAGAACATTCAGGCACTAAACGTTCAAGATTTACATTTCTTCCTTAACTATTTCCTGCAAAGTAATTTAAATATACATATTTATGTTTTAATTATTTTGCTTAAAATTAGTAGTTGGATAAAACATTCCCTGAAACTTATCTTATTGAATATTCATTATGGTAAAACTTTTATTGAGATATTAATAATTTAAGTGAATTGTTAACTCTTTTTATGTTTCTCCTTCTTCTCTCCATAGAGTTCTCAGTGTTTTTCAGGATCAAACTCCATAAACCATGAATTAACCAGCATAACTCTGAAGGATTTAGTATCTTCTCAGCCTCCAGCCTTAACCTTAAGAACAACTTTACAGGAAGGTTTCCAAGAATGTAATCAAGAACAAATAGAACAACTCAGAGCAGAAATCAGTGCCATAAAAGCAAACTACAAAAGCATGAATGGAGTACGGGAAAAACTATAATTTTCTTCTCAGAGTAGTATTTTTTGATATGGTGTTACTAACTTAGAGTCTGCAAATTACAGCAAAACCATGGCCTAAACTATTGTTTTCACAGCTTCCATTTATAAACATGTTGTCTTAATTCAGACATTAAAACAAGCATTTATGATTGAGCATTTATTACTCATAAGATTCAAATTACTGTACTGTACTGACCCAATAGGAATTAGAACAGAAAAGGCTGTTGCACAACGTTGCAAAATTGGGAGGAGGAATTGTCTGCCTTTTGGTAAATGTGACTTTTTTTTTCTTTTCTTCTGGATCAAATTATTTGTACCTTTGTTTTTCTTCAGTACTTTTTCTTTCCCTGTACAACATCTTTCTATATGTCCTATATCAATCCAGGTTTCTTTTCTTTATCTCTGCTGAAATGAGGAAGAGGAATATGTGTGTATTTGTACTGCTATATGAGAATGAAGAGAGAAAATTAATATTTTAATTAACTGACATCACCTAGCTGACACTGACAACTATGCAAAATTGTATCTGGTTAATAACTGAATCAGATATTGGGAATTTCACATTTATTCCATGTTATTTCATTGTTGCCAAGGAAAAACATGGAGTATTTATGAATTCACAAAGAATTGTCATCGACTCTAAGAATTCCTTTTTAATTTTAATTAGTATTTTTTTGTATTCACCCTACTTTTGGGAAAGGAGATAAGGGTAGCTCTTGGCAGATATATATATACACACACACACACATATTATGTATACATGTGCCAATGTATCACAAGCATATATTTTCTCCAGGATTGGCAACACTAATTTGAAAAGATGGGCAAGCTGGCTATTGCGCAGGAGTTACTTCATAACTATGTGGTTTGTCAACAACTAGCCTGTCATAATACCAGGTCATCATGTCAAAGAATTCTCAGAAATGTTTGGAGGGAGTATTGTGTAATCTCACCTCAGCTGCCCATTTCACCTGGTCTTACAACTTTACTTTAGCCCATGTTTTCCATCTGTCCTAGTTTTTAAATTGGTTCTTAGTGTAAAAGCTAAAATGACAAAAGTACACAGATATTCAAAGAACAACTATTCATTGATTATTATTTTTAATATTTAACTCTCATCTAGGCTAATGATCCAAGATATTTTTAGCCTATGACAAAGAACAAAATTACACATTTCCCACTTCCTTTCAAAAATATCCAACCAGATTACCTTATTAAAGTAAGATTGAATTATCAGTTGGAGTATCACTTGCCTCTGAATAAGTAGATATCCAGTAGATATTTCTTGTAGATATTCAGAGGCAAGTGATACTCCAACTGAGTATCTGTGTAATGATGAGATATTCTTTTAGGGTGTATTTTCAATTCCTAGCCAATTTCCCAAATATAATATATCTAACATGCTTATCTCCACAGTTTAAAAAGAATGTTGTTTTTTTCTGTAACTATAAAATCCAAGTATAATTATCTATATCTTTCTAGTGCCAACTGAAAATGGGAGTGACTCCATCAGTGAAATGGTGCTGATAATTGAAAAATATATTTTTAAAGGCTGGGCATTTCTTAGATAATGCTAAAAGAAGAAGGAAATTATAGTTCGGCTGCAGATGCCTTGATTGTACTGCTACTGAATCATTACAAGATCATTTAGTGTCATTTTTATTATCACTATGGTAGTGATGGTAGGATAAAATGGTAGGAGTTTGCCTACCATTTGGTATCCCACTATGGTAGGATAAAATGTTTAGGAGTTTGCTATAAATCTGGATTTGACTATAAAATTTGGAAAATATACCATACTCCGTCTTAAAACCATGTTTAGTAGAATCTCCAAGCTCAGCTATCATTATCAGAGATTTAAAAATGTAGTCCTTTAAAATATGTTTAAATTTTACATTTTTGACACTTTAAAATATTTTTCCTTATTTTCCAGGAGGAAGGCACTACCTGCATGTCATCAATAACCAAGAGAACTTTAAATATTACTCAGATTCATTTAATGGCTGCTCTTGAAAATACAAAGCCTTCCATTAGTCAAGAAAACTGGAAGAGGTTTGCTGAGCTGTAAGTATCTGAGGAATATATGAACTATTCTTTTTAATGTTGTCTATAAAAATTCTGGAAAACTAGTTAATTTAGTTTATTTCAAAAATATCAGAAACATATTTAAGGATCTTAAAATTCATAGAAAAAACATGCATACAGTCATATACAGTACATAACATGCAAGGACATACACCTATGAGAGGTGCAGCTTTTCATTCTGTAAAATTGATTATATGGTGGCACAGATTAATTTCCCTATGATCACTGTTTATTATACATATAGATTTTGTGTTTTGTGCAACATTTGATTAGGATGTTTCAAAGGAACTAGGCACGGGAGCAATCTTCCTATTAGTTTCTCCTGTGTACCTATTGAAAAGATGTTCTCATTGTGTTCTCTTTTACTCTCAGAGTACCAGAACTACAAAGAATGTTTTCTTTCTTAAGATTTGTCATTAAGATGATCTGTACCATCAGTCATCTTTGGCTATATTCCACAACTTGCATTGCTTTATTTTTGCCCTTGGGATTTTTTTCTTTTTTTATTAAACGTGGACTTTGTATTTCATCTTTTTGCTTAGGGCCTCCAGAATTGACTAGGGAGTGCTCTAGTCTAATGGCACTGTATTAATGACCAGATATCACACAGCCTTTTATGCCTTGTTAACTATTGTTCATTTGAAAACTTTTGTTTGTTCTGATACCAATACTTGTTTGGTTCGTGGTTCTGATTGTATAGCACTGTCAATGTATCTTAACCAGGGGTGGGATACTACAAGTTCGCACCTATTCACTAGAACCAGTTGTTAACACTCTAAGCAGTTCAGAGAACTGGTTGTTAGAAGAAATTACTGGCCGAGTCCTGTAAGGAAGACAGGAAGGAAACATTCTGGTATTGCTTACAGAAACTGCCTCTCTGTTAACCCTTATTACATTCTTGGCAGGACTAGACTTCCTGTCTCAGAACTTCTCTGGAGTTATTGTTCCCCTCCTTTGCTGGTACTTTGTTTGTGTGGAGTGACCATTCAAAGTTACAATGGCACTGAAAAAAGTGACTTATGACTGTTTTTCACACTTACGATATTGCAGCATTCTTCCCACAGTCATGAAAAGCCAGACGAGGAATGCGTGCCTCAGTGTGAGTGATATTGAGTTGGTCACACCCAGCCAACAACTGGTTCTGTGGGTGTGGCTGAGTTGGTGGGTGTGGCTTGGTGGTCTGCCCACACACCCCTATAAATGCTATTGGTACTAGGGAAAGGATCTACAGATATCTGAGCTGTAAACATTTTGATTCTGTGAAACTCGAGTCTATACAACTGAAAAGTCCATTTAATCTATGAGGTCTAGTCCCCTGCTTAGTACAGGAATCCAGTTGAAGCGTCCAGGGAGTATGCCTATCTATGTTCTGGGTCAATCTAGAGAACAGAAGTCTTTTACCAGTCTAAGCTTTTGGTTACATTCTACTCTTGCCATTAAGATTCAAATTGAATCTGCTTCCCACTAAGACTCAAATTGAATCTGCTTCCCTATAGTTTAAACATATTATTCCTGTACTCTTGCGGGTGAGGAGATGCAGAGAACAGGACTTGGCTTTCTTCTGGTGATAGCCTTTCAAAGTTTTTGACTAGTAGTGTTATCATAGCCCCCAAAACTGGATATCAACTGCTCTTGATTACTATTTTCTGTAATTTGCATTGGTTCTGTTAAGTCTTCTACTATCTGCATCTGTGAAATGTTGTTTTCTTCAATGGATGCATAACAGGTCCTTTATTCTTAAAGATGGCACCATCCCAGTGGGTATTTGCAGGCTTTGTCCCTAATAGTCTTATCTTCCTCTAACCAGTTGATACCAATAACTTTGTCACCACTTCCTATCACGTGAAAACTTCCAAACCAGTAACTTGTTCATTTTGATTCTGCAGTTTACTCCACCAATTATTCAGTAAGCTGTCTCCAAAATTGCTTTCTTCCACTTTCTTCTTTGCTGCTGCTTTTTATTCTCCGGTGTTATGTTTTCCTTAAATCTGTTGGCTTTGCTTTCCAGGGCACTGGTGGGTACTTTAGGATTAGATAAGATAGATATCATGCATAGAATTGGAGGATCATCAGATGTGTTGCACTTCCATTACTTGACTGATAAACTTACTCTATCTTACTGTAGGATATTATTGATCCTTTATTACCTACCAAGATATACAAAATATGAATAATATGTTCATATATGACAGTCCCTTTCTATGTCAGAATCCTTTAAGCAGAAATTAAATTGCCCTGTCTCCAAATCAGTAGCAGGGTATCTAGCTATTCCATTAAGATATTCCATGTAACTGACCATATGCTGTCTGCTAGGAGCCAATCCCATGTCAGGATTTCAATTATACTGAAATCCTGGAAAACCCATCAAGTGAGAAGACAGCTTGCTGATTATTTCTCTGTAATATCAGAATATGACAGGTACAGCAGATCAGGGAACAATCTTCACAGAATGCTCTGTTCTTTATTAACGTAAGTTATAGTAACACAATCTTGAAAGCTAAAGAGAATTAAAGCAGAGAAGGTTTGTATTTCTTCCTTCCTTCCCAAAGTTAAAATTAATCTTAAAATTAAGTTTTTCTCACTCTACAGGTCCATCTTAATAGTTCTTTACATGCATAAAAAAATCAAAGCAGACTATTCAGTAACTCATTCTTCATGTTATGTGCCTTAATAATCAGCTGCTTAGTTGCTTAGTGCCTGTATAGTAGTAACTCTGAATGCTGGAATGTTCTGATTGATACTCTGCATAAGCTCAGCACTCCTATGAGAGGCAAACCACTGCTCAGATGGGCTCTTAAATATTAATGATTTCACATAGGCAGCTTATCTTCTTCAGTTCTGGACTCTTTTGAATCCCCTTTGAACAGGGGTGGGATATGACAGGGTTAACTACCAGTTCGGGATTTACAAGGTTCGGTAATTTATGATGTGCTTCGCTGCACGCTGCATGCGCCTGTAAATTGTCATCAGCATGCTGCATGCAGAGAAGCAGCCTTTGAAACAGCCCTCTTTTCCTGCTTTTTTACCTGCACTTGTGCCTCGTTCGGCAGCTGAAGTTGAAAAATCAGGAAATAAAGATTAGGTAACAGCCTGGGTGGGCGGATGGGCAAAAACATCAGCAGACATAGAACCGGTTCTATGCCTGCTGCTCTTCAGAGCTACCGGTTCTACAGAGGTGGACAGAACCGGTCGAAACCCACCCCTGCCGTTGAAGCTGGGATTATGAGTAAAACCATAGACAAGCTTGGACCCAGACTCTGCTTCTCCTATTCCTTTGAGTAGGGCCTTGGTCCCTTTCATTCAAAGCTTCAATTTAGCAATGACAGATCATTGTATCACTATCATACAGGTAGTCCTCAAATGTGGGCCACTTGCCATGTACCCAAAATATGACAATATTACTACAGGGACCATCAGAACTTTGAGTATGGGTTATAGATAGTCTTAGGGAAATCTGCCGGAATTTCCAATCATAGGACGGGAACCATTTATATAATATTCTAGCTTTTAAAATATCAGCCATTTTCTTTGTAACATACAATAATTTTGATTATTATTCAAATTTTTATTAATTATTTATATTTTAATATTAACTATAATTAAGTATTTTAAATCTATTCTGTTTTTTTTTCAGTAGAGGCTGGAAAAAAATAGTAGAAACATTTCTATGACTTTCAAAAAATTATGCTAAATTAATTATTAAAAAATTTCCTTGGAATGGGTTTAACCTGAATATTTATCTCATACCAGAGGTGGTATTCAGCAGTACTGACCAGTTCTGGAGAACCGGTAGCAGAAATTTGGAGTAATTCAGAGAACCAGCAAATACCACCTCTGACTGGAGATTTTACAGTATCCTTCCCCTGCCACGACCACCAAGCCACGCCCACAGAACCGGTAGTAAAAATTTTTAAATCCCACTACTGCCTCATACGACATTTTCTTGGTATTAATATGCTCCTGTTTTCTTTCTTTTCTTTTCATTCTTTTTCAAGCTATGAAAATTTTCAAAATCCAAAGAGAAAAGAATCCAGTGGAGCAATTGTCAAACCAGGACAAAAAGTAACATTAGCTTAACTTCTGTTAAAGAAGTAGTAATCATGTTTACTAATAATTTTCTAGCAAAGTGTTTATTTGCTAAATTGTATCTATGAATAGTCGATGTTACTATTAATATTGCAAAAACATTTGTTTATGTTAAATTTTACCTATCAATAGTCTGTTACTATTAATATGATAAGGACATTTAACTAATTATTTCATGATTATTTTGCATCATTTTAATTTTCAAGGTATGTTTTACTGAAAACTATATTAAAACCTTTTGAGATATTACCTTTATTTTGTATTCACTTTTTTTTCTTGAGGGGATTAGCATTCTTGTTATTTAGTCTCTTGCTCTTTCAGAAATAAATTCAGCAATTTAACAACTGCCAGTCTGCTTTGAATAACTTATTGCTTTTAAAGAAAAGTGAAAGCTTAATATCAATATTTTAAAAAATATTCTAAGCAATAGCTTTCTAAATCAACTCACCCTATTTTATAGAGGGTGAGGGCAAATGATTGTAATAGAAATCTTCATATTCCAATATCTGCTGAAAAACTGAGGCATCTAAGAGTGAGGCATCCAACAGAACTTGCTGGCAATTTTATTTTTAAAATGAAAATAAATTTAATGCTCCCATCAGGGAATAATTAGTATGTATCAAATGTATCAGCCTCTTTGAATGAAAGCAGTTACACTATGTTGGTAGCCCAGATTAACTGGAGAAGAAAATCTGAAGAAAACATATTGGAATGAATCGAAGCAAAGTGATAACATATTCTTAATGTAGTTTGAAAATCTAAAGCAGGGATGTCAAACTCAAGGCCCGCGGGCTGGATGCAGCCCACAGGGTGCTTAGATCTGGACCATGGGACCATCCTGGAAACAGTGAAGAACTGGCCCACGGTGCCTCTGCCAGTGAAAATGGAGCTTGGGAGGGCCACATGCAAGCTCCATTTTCACTGGCAGAGGGTTTCAGGAAGCCGTTGCAGCTGAAAACAGAGCTTGGGAGCCAAGCAGACTGCTCGGGCCACCACCAGTGCCCCCGACACGAGTGACATCAAGCTGGACACACCCAACCTGGCCACTCCCACTCCAGCCCCCCAAGGTCAAACACAACCCTGATGCGGCCCTCAATGAAATCGAGTTTAAAACCACTGATTTAAAGGAAGAACAAGGTAAACAGGGATAAGGGAACTTGGAAAATGATACATGAAAGCACAGATACAAATGAACTCCATGAAAAAAATCCCCCTGTTCTGGGCAGTGTACAATGTAGTCAATGTAATATATATACAGCATAAATTAACATTAAATGTTAAAATTAATTTAAGTTTTAAAATGCTTAAAATTACATCACATAAAATTTCAAAAAAATTATCAAAAATTTCAAAAACAGTGGGAAGACTTCTTATGGGGTCAGCTAGCTGCACAGTTGCATGGTCCCCTGTGTCTCCATGCAAGGATGTGATTTATTACAATCTAAAGGGCACCTTCAAACATAAAAAATTAATAGGGTTTTTTTAATTAGCTATAGCCAAATAAGTAATAGTAAGGCTGTAGACAACAGGAAAGGATTTCAATATATCTATATGAAAAAGCTGTCTGCCACAAAGTAAATACGTAAGATTATTTACCTATAATTTAGTTCAAACAACAATGCATAGTAATTTTCTACTACCCAGTTTCATGTTTCTAGATAATATAATTAAATAAAATTAAATGCTTCTATGTATACTCTGCAATATTGTAAATTCTTAATCGTTAATAAAGTTTTAAAAACTATTTGGTTTTTTATTTCACAAATCTTCATCAAAATATACACACGTTATATTTAGCTTTCAGAAAATTTCCCAAAGAATGCTAGTGGTATCAGCATTACTTTTGACACTGAACCTTCACAGGATGTAAATTTGAGTCA